>NW_024962263.1:84756303-84882355 GCF_019238085.1 Lagopus leucura | reverse complement strand
TCCCTTCCCTTCCCTTCCCTTCCCTTCCCTTCCCTTCCCTTCCCTTTTCCATGTAATGTTTGTTAATGGATTCCACTAACTGATCATTAGCTTTTAGCCGTTAACTTAACTTTTAGCTGAAGCTTTTTTTTTTTTTTTCTTTTTTACTTTCTACGAAGACATGAAGCATGTTTGTGGCAAGAGTTTCTACTAGATAACCTGTGGACTAAGAATTCCAGCTGGTTGGAAAGGATCTCTGCAGGCCAACTGGTCTGACCCCTTGCTTAAAGAATGGCCAGCTAAAATCAGATTGCTCAACACTTTGTCCTGATGATTTTTGACTATTTGAGCCCCTGCTCAAAAATTTGACCAACATCCTTGTAAAGTTTTTCCTAACAACCACTCCTAACATCTGTTAGCCTCCCATTAAGATGTTCTCTCAGCCTTCTGAGGCTGAACAACACAGCTGCCTCATCCTCAGCTCACCGGGCAAATGCTCTGACCCCAATCACCTTGGTTGTCTTCTGCTGAACTCCCTGCAGTTTTTTGGTGTCTTTCACATACTGAGGATCCTGCACTGGACACAGCATTGCAGATGTGTTCTTGTAAGAAAATCCAGTCCAAGCCTATCTGCAAACCAATCATTTTCAGTTTGATTTCTCATAACAGCAGACAAAGGTATTCAGTATCTTCCAGGCTCAGTTTTTACCCTGACAGATCAGGAACTGTGCACGCATTTGCTATGACAAGTGACCCTCAGATTTCTGGCAGCATGAGTTGCCAGCTTTCCAGTGCTGTACTTTTCTAAGTTTCAAGACTATCAGGCTGTCAACACCATGGGCTGTTGACATAACAGAATTGTCAGCAGATGTCCCCACTGAATGCCTACCAATCGTTGTGACTTTCTATCACATTTTTCCTTGGCTTCAAGATGCCTAACTGAACTGCAGAAAACTTCTCCAAATAACACAGGTAACACTGACAGTAACCGCAGCAGCAGAATGAAAAAAGACTCATGCAATCAGTCAGGGAGGAAATTAGGACACTGATGTTGGGAATAGGAGGTAGGGAGGGATGTTGCAACTGACAGGAAAGTAGATTAAGTTTGAAAAGATTTTTTTTTAATGTGTGTGTATATAAAGAGGATAGCAAGGATATCTCACCTGAGACTATCTATGTGTTCCCCTTCCAAGATGGCTTCACCATCAGCACAAAACTGAGACCACACAAAACCCCTGGTTACTCAACCAGGCTGAATTCTGGCTAAAAGAAAAAGAAACAAATATTTCTTAGACTTGAACTACTTAGAATTACAAAGAGCTAAGAGAAGTTCCTGCAATTTAGATGTAAGCCAATGAAACCCAGGTATTAAGAACTGGATAGAATTGATGTAGAACTGCACAATACTGATGCAAATAAATGGATTGGGAATGGTTAAGCCAAATTTCTGTTTTTGCATGAGGTACATATGTAACACAGAAGGATGTGTGAGAATTCCTGAATTGTGATGTGGGATTTGTTTTAGCATTATCTTTCCAAGCTTTAGTAGCTTGGAGCCTGCCTGAACAACGAATATTTTTTCTGATGCTGTTGTTTCACACTGAGATTTGACCTCCCTCTAACAGCATGTTATTACTATGCACAAAGCTAGCAAGCCATATGGCAATCTGGAAGCAGGACACCAGAATTATTTTTCTTATTCTACTAGTGACTTGGATTTGGACATAGTTATTGCATCTTTCTGAACGTGTTCTTGATTTTTCTGTTTTGATGTGTGAATAGCGGGCATATGCTAACTCCAAGAATGTTCATCAGGTCTTGCTTTGATCTGAGACCTATAGATACTACTTCAACATAGCTGAACTATGATGCTATGTTGAAGTGAACTATGATCTACAGATGCTATAAGACTCTTTGGCTAACTTCAGAATGATGAAATAGGACCAGAAACAAAGTGCCAGCACTGCCTGTAACTGCACATTCCTTTAATTATCTGCAAACTCTCTAGCACTTTTACAGATCACATTCACAGTAGTCCAGGGAACAGCATAGAACAGAACCATTCTCATAGGCAGTTTGGAGAAGAGAATTTAGCCATATAATCTCCAGTGTGCAACCTTTCCCAAGGGCTAGTTTGCTGGTAGAAGCAGAACCTTCCAGGTTTCACTTTGCATCCTTAAATCATTAGTAGTATGTTCCGTTCTAAGGATGCTGCTGACTAGTTCTGACAGTCATGAAAGAGTTTACTGTGAAAGAAGCGAAGGGCTTCTAGAAAAAAACCCTTTTAAAATAGAACTCGGAATTCCTAATAGCAGGAGAAGCAAGTGGCCACTGCACTTTCCAGAGAAATCTTGCTCTCAGATCTTCCAGGCATATCTAAAAAGCACCTTTCATCTCTCCATGAGATCTTTCCTGTGATTAACTGGGGACTGTCACAGAATTTAAAGGTCTTGAAAGTATGTACAGAAAAGCAAAATATAATTATTATTATATGGCATTCAGACATTCCTTTAAATTCTTGGCTCTTTTAGAAGAAAAGGTGGTGGGAGGGGGGAGCGCTATATAACACAGTACAGAAAAGACCTGCACTGACTTTACATCAGTGCTTCTTCACTGAATTTGGCTGATCTATTTACAAAAATAAATAGAGGCTTAGAGATTCTGACAACAACGAAACCAATTTACAAGGGAGAAAATTGTCATTTTGTTTTTCACTGGCTCTCCCAATTTTTTTCTTAATAAAACTTCAGAAAATGAAATCACAATAAATACAGATAACACAGTAAAAAGCACTCCTCCGTTCAATTCCAGACAATTACATTCTTAAAGTCATTTTGGATTCCCACCTCTCTTTACGATGATACACTGCATGGCTAGTTTGTGTCAAATCTATAGTACAAACTATCAAAAAAGCCCATAAATCCATATTACATATTAAAATATGAATTCAGTTCAGGAACATAAACCAGACTATGGGAAAAATCCTCCTTGTATCTTCTCTTAAAATATCTTAAAGTCTTTACTGACAAGCATATTTTTTCTCCTGACAACCAATTTTGATAGATTCTCTTTCTTACTAGTTTTCAATATTTTATGAGAGTTAGCAAGCCAATGTTGACATAGTGATAGGACTTGATATGACCACCAATACTTAAAAGTAAAATTTATTTTAGAAGCAATAGCTCCCTTTAGTTCAGGCAGAAATGCATTCCTGCTACCTTGAATTTAAACAGAATGTGATGCTGGTTAGCCACTGACATTTTTTTCATGTTTTCCCTTGGGTCCCAAAGCAGTTATGTTTTCCTTTCTTTGCCATATATTTATTTATAGATTTCCCCAGTGCTACCACAAGAAGACAGACATGAAATAATATGGCTGAAAACTATGTCCATGGGAAAGATGTCTGGTGTTGCACAGTATCAGGAGCTCAGGGAACACAAAGAAGGAGCCATCTGGAAACGTAGTGTCTTCCTGGTCTTCATGGCCAGACATTCCTGTGGGACACAAGAACTAGGAACTCCTTACCACTAGAAGCCACATGCTGTGTACGAATCACCCCTTGAAGGCCCAGTTTCTATTGCCATGCTTAAGGAAAGGAAAATACATTCTGGCACTCCAGTGTGGAAATGTTGCTTACTCCCCACACAGCCTCATTTTATAAATTGGAAAATGCCATTTAACAGAGACGATGCCATCTGCCAAATGTCAAAAAGAAAGTCTGTGACTGCACTGAGAACAAGAACAAGGGTCTTCAAGACACGGAGTCCTTGTGTTTATATACTTCAGGGACCACTGCCAAGAAACAGGATCTCCATGGGCAGAGCACATACTGGGCTGCTCTACACAAGCCTTTGCTCTCCCAAGTCTTCCCTTTAAAATTGCTGTGGCAGAGAGGATTCCAATGAAGAAGGGATACTTCTGAAAAGGAGCAAAGGTATCCTTGGAAACAAATTTTATGAACCATGTTATACCATAGGAGAGGTTCCCAAGTACTGGACAAAATTTTGAGCAATCTCCTATACTTACCGTGCTGCTTTGGATTCCAGAGTAGTTTCATCTTTAGAAAAACACAATCCCATCCCTTGATGAAATTTTTGAGCAACACAAAATTTTATTCCAAGAATACAGAATCTTAGCAGAAAGAAAGACCAGAGAAATGCAGAAATCTACAACATAGTACAACTGTATTCAATATCTTGTCTAAACCAGGGCTGCAAATTTCTCACACTACATAAGCATTTTCATACAGTCAGACTATGGGATGATGTGTGTTCCTAGGGGTAGTACTTACTTAAGATCATTTTATCATGTTTCTTTGCACTCTGACATTGTGGGTCTCTACTGTCCATGTCAATGACAATAGAAAAGAGCAGGTAAGCAACAATATTGAATTTGATTTTAAATACATATATATATTTAAAGCAAAACCAAATTTTTCCCTTATTTTCACTTCTAGTGATAGGAAGACCTATGTCTTCTATTCTACTCCACTAGATCAATTTAAAGAACCCAGAGTCCCAGAATTGTTGAGGTAAAAAGAGATTTCTGGGTCCATCTTTTTCAACTCCTGCTCAAGCAGGGACATCCACAGCAGAGTGCCCTGGACCATACTGAGGCAGCATTTGAAGATCTCCAAGGAGGAAAACTCCATAATCTCCTTGGGAAACCTGTATCAGTGTTCCATCACCCACACAGCATAGAAGTACTTTTGGATGTTCAGAGAGAGCCGCCAGTATTCCACTTTGTGCCTACTGCCTCTTGTCCTGGCACTGGGCACCACTGGTTTTGTCCTCTGCATACTCCCAGCTGCCATGTATGCACATTGATTAGATTCTCTTTGAGACTTCTCTTCTCTAGGCTGGATGGCCCCAGTTCTCTCAGCCTCTCCTCGTAGGAAGAATGTTTCAGTCCTTACATCACCCTCGTAGCCCTTTGTTGGACTCTCTCCAGTATGTGCATGTTTCTTTTACACTGGGGAGCCCAAAACTGGACTTCTGATGTGGCCTCACCAGTGCTGCATAGAGGGAATGTGGTGGTTTTGCAATGGGACATTACAACTCTTGAGTGCTGGGTTCCTTTAAGGTTTGAAAATCCAGCCAGCCCCATGGCATTTAATTGTTGCAGAATCAAACAAGAAAACAATGCCTGTCTTTCACACTTGGCTAGTGCTATCTCTTTAAGGCCATGCTCACTGCCCACTCTTTGCATGGTCAGCAATTTCCTGTGCCAGCAATCTCTTTAATGTTCCTCCTTTCATTATCACACAAGTGCAATCCCCAGTGAGCTAAAATCTCTCATTTCTATGATTTTATGAGATACCCATTAAAAAGAGGTCATGGGAAGGGGTTCTGGTGTTTATTATTAGTAACTGGAGATATAATTTTACTGCTGCTTTACCTCCTTCTGCAGTTCTTACCTTAAGTTTAACACAGCTGCTCTGGGAGGTCGTCAGTCGTATGAATTATAACCTGACTTTGAGAAGGAAGTTTAAGTACATAATGTGAAGCAGTTGATTGATGGCCTGTTTGATCAACTCTGCAGGCAGGGTCCTTGCTCTGCTGAAAACCTTACTGTACAGCCAGTACTGCAACATCACAGGTTGGCGTGAGGATTCAGGGTCAGTAGCTATACTGTAGTAAAATCTGCAGTACTATACAGCTGACATCCTCTGTCTTCCTCTCAGCTGTCTTTCATTGTTCTCGTAAGAGATTCAGATATGGGGCCTTTCATCTGTTCTCCATCCTTTGGCTCAGGCCAGCCTGCCACCCCGTAATTTGCAAGAATTCCTGTGGTCTCTTGTATCCACTCAGTTAACCAAGAAAAAGGTCTCTGTTGCATGGTTTCATTTTCATAGGAGCAGATCAGAGTTCAGGGAAAAATTTAGCTTGAATTTAACATACAGTGGATACACTACTAAAGAGTCAGTGAGAAGTCAACTTTTTCTTTACTTTGTTTTAACTTGCTTTATTGGAAGACTAAACTGAAGACATATTCCTGTTGTTGTTGTTGTTTTCCAAAAAGCAAAGCTTCCCATGTTCTAAGAAAGGTCATGTGTAATAGAGAAACTTCTCAAGCCCAGGGGAGGGCAGCCATCACATCACCTTCAGGGAAAGTCAGGAAGATGGGTTCATGGGGACCCCCAGGTTTTTCATCCTCACCACAGTCTCTGTGGAATAAATCACTATAGAAATCACTACGGAAGCCATATCCAGGCACATGAAAAATAAGAATGTGATTGGAAACAGCCAGCATGGATTCACCACAGGCAAATCATGCCTGACAAAGCTGTTTGTCTTATATGAAGAGAACAGCTGTGTGGATAAAGGAGATGGATACGTGAGTTGGCTGCCCGTGCTTGGGTGCTTTCCAGGGTCTTGCAGGGGCTCACTGGTCAGCAGCCAAGGCTGCCCTATGCTGGACACAGCTGACTTAAGCAAGTTCCAGCTGGCCTCAATGGCTTGACCACAGGGCACAGCTGAGCCCAGCACCAAGCTGGTGGTGCCTTCTGGAGAACAGATTTCAGCAAAGGCATGGCTGAGGAGAAATCATAGAATCAGAATGGCTTTGTTTGGAAATGGCCTTAAAGATCGTCTAGCTCCAACACCCTGCAGTGGGCAGGGTTGCCACCCACCAGCTCAGGCTGCCCAGGGCCCCATCCAACCTGGCCTTGAACACGTCCTGGGATGGGGCATCCACAGCTTCTCTGGGCAACATGTGCCAGGGCCTCACTGCCCTCTGAGTAAAAAATTTGGGATTGCTCTGACCCGAGTACAACAGCTTGCACTTGGGTCAGGGTAATCCCTTGCTGAATCTCATTAGATTCACATATGCCCACTTCTCAAGCTTATCCAAGTCCCTTCAGACAACATTCCTTTCTTCTTTTTGATCAGTTGCACCACTGAGCTTAGTGTCATCAGCAAGCTTGTTGAGGATGCACTCAAACCCACTATCCAGGCTATTGTCTTTGATAAATGACAGTGTTGAAGACATGGCAGAAGTTTAGGATGAGATCAGTTGCTCTTCCTTTATTTAGTGTAGTCATTGCTCAGTCATAGAAGGTTAAGTCCTAGATTGGTCAGGTATAATCTGCCCTCAATGAAGCCATGCTGGCTGTCAATGATCATGCATGTGCCTTAATGTAACTTCCTGGTGAATCTGTTCCGTGAATTTCCCAGATACACATGTGAGATTAACAGGTTGGTAGTTTCCTAGGCCTTCATTTTTATCTTTCTCAAGAATGGGTGTGATGTTTTCCTTTTCCTATTTACAGGGAACTTCACCTATCAGATACAATCTCTAAAATATGATAGACAGTGGCTGACCAGAATCATGGAGAAGCAGCAGAGTGGACTCAGGCCCAAGGAGAAGGGCAGGAGAGGCTCCAGGCCCATAGCAGGGATTCCACTACAGCCCTGCAGAGCCCACCTGGAGCAGATCCCCAGCTGCCATGAAGGGAGGGCCCACACCACATCAGGAGGATATTTTCTGAAGGAGCTGCAGCCATAGGGAGCCCCACAGGAGCATGATGTTCCTAAAGGACTGCAGCCCAGCGCAGGGTCAGTGAAGCAGGAGAGTGTGTGAGGAGGAAGGAGCAACTGAGAGGGACTGGGGCTGGATGAACGCAACCTCCATCCCGCTTCCTGACATTCTCAGGGGAGCGGAGTTGGGAATGATGGGGGGAGAAATGGGCATAGGAAAGAGGCAGGAAGGTATGGTTTTTATGTTCTCCTTTGTTTCTCATCCTGTTGTTTTGTTTTGTTTTTAATTGTCATTAAATTAAATTAGTTTTCCCCAGGTTTAATTGCTTTCTTCCATGATAGTTGCTTGGTGAATAATTTCCCTGTCCTTATCTTGACCCATGAGTTATTTCATCGTATTTTTTTTCTCAGTCCTTTTCAGCTGTGAGGACTGAGTGTCTGGGTGGGCGTCGAGCCACAGTACGAAGTCAATTAACCACGAAGTTGTATATCTTGGCTTTCACAAGGCCTTTAACATCATCTCTGTATGTTGTACTTTTAGCCAAAGTAAGGTAAGATACAGGCTGGATAAGTGGATGGTGAAGTTGACGGTATATTGGCAATAGCTTCAGCCTCAAATAGCACCGATAAGTGGTACAAAGTCCAACTGGCAGCCTGTAACTAGTAGCTTTCCTCAAGGAACAGTACTGTCAGATTATCTATTCAAAATCTAATCACCATAAATAATTTTCCTACAAGGACCGGAATTTCTGTTTAGCAATTGTCAAAGTAAAATTCAGACTAAACATCACAGTATTCTAAAAATCAGCTACTCTAGAACAGTTTGAAACATTATATCCTCCCATTGTTTTTTGTTTTATACAAGCTTCAGGGCTTATTTCCACCTTTTTAGATATATTTGTCATATACATCCAATGTATTTTGGATTGTCTCTGCTTTTGTTTGGTTTTATGGGTTGGGTTTTTTTTTGTTGTTGTTGGATTTTTTTGTTTGTTTTTGTTTGTTTTTGTTTGTTTGTTTTCTTTCTTTCTTTATTTTTCTTGTATCTTTATAGCACTGAGGATATTCTTTCCAGGTTTATTCTTGACGTGTACTCAAACCAGTAGAGCCATCACTCTGTAGCACAATTATGTCTTACCCTAGTTTTAACTGTATTACTTCTTTTGTGCTCTGCTGTCTTGAAACATTCTATCTCTAGCCAACTCTTTTATAGTCAATATCTGTCATCATCAGGTTTTGCTGTTCTCCAGCATTTCTATCCATGTAACAATATAATACAATAGGTAGCCCATATATGCTGATTTCATTGTTATTCTTGCAGACACACAGAAGCAGTATTCAGAAAAGAGGAAAATATATCTCCCAAATGCATTAGATTGAGAGATGGAGGAGGCTCAAAAAAACAGCAATTTATGGTGAAGAACCTGCAGGACAAAATGCTTTCTGAATTTTTCATAGTTAAATACTGCTGAAAAATTACAAAATAGACCTTATTCATCTCCTTCTCTACTTCCCACACTTCTGAAGGCCGAGGTGCCTGCTGCTGGCACAGTCTCTCACTGGTGAAATTACTGTTTGTCTCTGTATAGTACGTAGCCCAGTTTCAATGGGGGCCTGAAGTTTGTCACTTCTGTATCCCCTTCTCTACCTTTCCATTGCAGAAAGGACAGATCATACCTGAAGGCACAGACTGGACACTCAAATCCTAGGCAAAATCTGCTTCATCGATGGATCTTCCAATTAGTAGGGTTTTTTTAGTTTTTATGTTATGTAAAACACACATATATAAATATTGAGATTTGTATACAATACACAGAATAGTGCTTATATAGTTTGTTGTGAATGATGCCTCACATGTATCATGTTCTATGCACTGATGTATGTTCCATGAAATTCACAGTAATTTATATGCAGATGTCACAGAAAATGTGTTTTTGTGTAGATATCTATAAATGTGATAATGAAGTTGGGTATTACATAAAACCACCACCAATAGCTTCTTGAGGAACCCAGTTCTGTCACTGAGTGTTAGGTAAGATCTGAAACACTGTGTGGAGATCCTCAGGAGGCACCAGCCTCACTCTGCGTTGTTTCTGCTCCTGGATCACAGTTAGACAGAAGATAGTGGCTCAAAGGAAAGGAGGCCTTGAATGGTGCCAGGTGTCAGACTGTGGTTTGTTAATTTGTGATTGTGAGCTAGACACATCAGTCTCACTTAGACCTTATGCTAGTTGTTTGTATCCATGTCTGGATGGAGCCCCAAGGCCTGGAACAATTATTTTGTTGCTCTATCTTTCACTAATGCAATGTTTCCAGGATTGGTCCCATAATTTCTTTGAAGATTGCAGTTTTCCAAATGTTACTTAAGAGGCAAGTCTCAGTAAGCAGCTTCCTGTGCAGTTTGGTGTTGTCACTGGATGAAGTATCAATTTCCAGAAATAACATGCTTGTACCAAATCTCACTGTAATCGCTAGAATCTGCCCCACTTGCTAATGCAGAACAGGGAAGCCTGAGTAACAGGGAAAAACCTCTTAATACAACAGATTTTTGCATGGGGCAATTTGTCAGTAGAAGTTGGAAAGGCTGTGATCCACACTCACTCCTGCACACTCGCAGCAAGGAAAGGGACAAGAGACAGCAATCTCCGGAATGAGGAGCAGGGAAGGGTGCAAAGAGCAGGATAAGCAATTGTCAGAAGCTCTTTGGAAAAACATAAACAATCTGTTAAGGAGGAGGAGGTGTGGGAGCTGAGCAGAAGCAAATTAAAATGATAATTAGAAAAAAAAAACCACCGAGTAGCTGAGTACATTTCAGCTGGTAAAGCCACAGATTTCAGATGTATTCACAGCAGACAGATGGTAAAAGGGGAAGAAAAAAAAAAAAACAAAAAAAACCCTACTAACAGCACACCCTATAATCAGTTCCTTAACATGAATATTTGGGATTTGGTTAGGGGTGGGAAATAGGGATCTGGCAGTCTTATATACCATTACTGTGTTTTGTACCTTTGCAGCAGTGGAAAAGGGATCAGAGAAACCAGAGGCAACAGCCCCAGCCCTGGTTTATTGTGAGCATTAGCTGGAACAGTCAAATAATCCTCACTGTTCATCTGAACTGATCTTTTAACTGTAATTTTCACATTTCCTTGTGTAAAAGCTTTGGATTTCCTGTTTGCTCAGACACCAATGTCCCTGGGTATCTGAAAGTTTAATTAAAGAACATATGGATTAAATAGATAACTCATTTTACCGTGTAAATTATCGATATATCCTAAAGAAGAATGAATGAAAAATAACTCTAACACCCCATTCCCCAATCTCTGATAACATCAAATAACAGCTGCTGCAGTAAGCAAAACAAGAAAGAAAAGAAATAATCTTCCCAGTTCGATAAAGCAGTGCATGTCTTCCCAATGCATCAGAGGTGAAGTGCAGAGATTCCCATAGTAACTGACTGCTCAGTGCACCCTTGAGGCAAAGAGCAGAGAGCGATGCAATGAATTGCTTCAGCTCACTACCAAAACTGTTATCTATCGTCTTGCGCAGGGTACACAAATTGCCCATACAAACCCACCTAGATATCTCTTTGCTGTGTGCTCCAGAGCCTGGGATCTACATCTCAGTCCTCCAGAGCAACTTGGGATGTCCCTGTGACAGATAGCAGCGTAGTTAAAACTAAATGATCATTGTGGTCTTTTTCAACCCAGGCGATTCTATGATGTTTGGTTTGGTTTGGTTCTGTTAAACAGAGATACTTTACACAGTACCAGCTTTCTTGGGGGATGTACTTGCTTCACCTGTTAGTCTAAAACTGAGCTCAACCTATTGCCATGGTGAAGTGATCCCACAGAATTGGCGATCCCCTAGATTTATGAAAAATTTCACTAAAAAAGTCCCATTCCATCTGAAGCTACTGGCAGAGCTTCCATTGGTTCCATTGAGAGAAGAATCACAGTGTTCACAGCCCCCAGCCTACAAATCCATAAGGACATCTGACTCGTGAGGAGAGTAACCAGAGGCAAGCTACTCACACGCTTTATTAGTTATGGAATCATGACTTTGGATAGCATAACGGTGTCCAAATCGATTTTAAACAGACAAGCATTTTTATTGAAGACCAAAACTTTTGGATATTTTTGCTGATTTCAACAACCTTTTAAATTTGTACTGGTTTGCTAATTGGGGTGGTTTACAACAGAGGAATTAATTTAAGAAAAATGAGTAAATGTTTGGGCTTTTTGATGTTTGCTTTCAAAATGAAATGGAAATTAAACGGGAATGAAAGAAAAGAAAAACCTTTGATTTCTCAATGCAATTTTTCCTATGAAGATGATGGTTAGATTCTGTAGTGTTGCACTGAGTGTATTTTCAGCTCTTGTCTGAGAATTACATTGTTCTTTTGTTTTGTTGCTGCTGAAATACTGTTTCACTCATACATGGAATAAAAAGGGTTTTTGCAAGTGTGTAAATCACAAATAGATGTGAGATCAAGAGGGAGAGTTACCCTTCCTATCCACAGTCACCCATACTTTGCCTTAATCCATGCTCAAGCACTGAGTCTTTGGACACAGCCATGGCCACAAAGACCACTAAGAGAGGGCTGTAGACCTCCTGGCTCTGGCTGAGGGACATGCAGAGGCCTAGCTGTTCCTCCCTCTGTGGTCAGTGTAGGCAAAATAAGTCTTTTCTTTGTGCTGCCGAAAGTAAGGAGTAAAACAGGCTGGAAGATTCAAAACAGGAAGAAATGACAGAATATGGTAGGCACCACTGTATTCACTGGAGGAACAAGCTAACTTCCAGAAGAGTTTTTGAAGAAAATAAAGGCTTCAATTTCCCCTTGGCATCAGGCCTGGTTTTGTAACAGCCATTGCCATATTTCACTTGTTTCAGCTTAGAGGCTACGATTCCTTGATAGATCAGAACTTGCATCACTTCATCTCCCACTTAACTAATTTGATGAGGAAAATGGAACTGCTACAGTGGCAATTTCAGTGTATTAAAGAAAAAAGCTAATGCAAAATTTTGATTCACCAAATTTAAAGTCCATTTCCATTACATTTAATAAGTTCAGCCTCTCTTAGTTCATCTGTACTTATCTTTAAGTCTGCATGGCTGGGTGGCATTAGAAATAAGAAGATTATTCATAGTAGGGTGCTCTTCCTATGAACTTTTTTTAGCTCTCAGTAAAGATAAAGAATTTTTACTCAACTGTATATCATTCCATAATCACATGTGCGGTCAGCTTTTCTGTTCTTATAAAATCACATCTCACACCATCAGCCACAGACCTTTCAAAAAATACTGAAAGGAGTACAGTTAATTCAAATGGAGTAATCATTAAAATAAGAGGATCGCCTGGCACATGACTTTTTATTTCCCTACAAGAATACAGTTGAATCCAAATGAAATCCAAACCACAGATCACGTTCATGTAAGTAAGAAGAGGATAGTGAAAGGAACTTGTTACCAGAATTCCCACCCTGTTGCTGCAAATCCATACACAAACCATTTGGAGCTGAAGGCCCAAATCATGATGTGCCACACCAGATCAAGGAAAGTCAGCAAAGAAGTGAGCCCAAAGGAGAAAAAATCTCTTAACGGGAGGCAGCATGCTAAAAGACTTCCTCTAGGAGTGGCAGCTGATGCTTAAATTTAAGGACTGATTGGGAAAGAAATGAAAAGAGAGAATTAAAAACAAAACAAAACAAAACTTCTAGGCAATCTTGCAAGAGCAGGAGCAGAAGCAGCTGGTGCTTCTCTGTCTGAGGAGTCAAGGAGAGGCAGCAGAGCCCTTAGAGCTGGTGTGGAGCAGGTGGGAAGGTGAAGGTGCTGCTGTTCTTTGCAATAGATCTTCCTTAGCCATAACCTTGAGCAGATGGGAGCTGAGTACCACCATGCTCAGGTGCTGGCAGCAGCCCCTGTCCCCTTCATGTCCTGCCTTGCACAGAGGGAGGTAAGGAAGGACAGCAAAGTCTACAAGAAAGCTTTAATCCTGGTGAAATGAAAGGAATAAGGAGATCATCATCTGCTTATGCTTAGTTGAATCCCAAAGAGATTTGAAAAACTTTCATTAAATTAGTTTGATAGACACCAACAACAGTGTTGTAATTACATCTACACTAATTATAATTACAGGAGTATTAAACATACATCCGTCCATCCAATCTTTCATTTTCTGTGCCTGAGTTTACTGTGTTACCTGAAAATGGACAGTTCACAGATGCAGAGGATTTCAAAGAAAGCGTACCTTGACAGATGGATGTGTTATCAAATTAAAGAAAACTAGTACCTTCTAGAGGATAACTAATTAATCTAGCACAGAGAGCATATGAAGAATCACCAAAGTGGAACGTAGCTAGAAGTGGCAATAGAGCTGCCTATAGACAACATCTGTAAGACTGCAACAAACATCAGCAAGTTATACAGTCATTCCTTTTCCACAAAATAAGGTATGCAGAAACTAGTGCTCTGATATCCTGTAGTATGTTACTGCTTATGTAAGCACTGTCTTATTATTATTAAAGGAAAATAAATTATATTGCTTGTGTTTGATCTGGCACCATGCCCTTGAGCCTTGGTTGTAATCTGCATGCAAAAGTGAGGGGGAATAAAAAAAGCAGAAGGGCCATAAAACTTCATGGTTAATAAAGCACCATAACTGTCTCTTGGGGAAAGGAGAAAAGCCCTCAGTAAGAGTTTGTATGTAATAAGAAGTGGTTGGTTTTCTTGCACCTCCACAGGGTCAATATTTTGTTTGAAATATGTCTATGGCCAAATTGGGATTATGTAAATCAGACTTGTGTCCTCAACACCTCTTTTCTATCCATATCACTACTTATGAAAATCTGACTGTCTGGTTGTCTTAGCTGATGACCTTGATTAATCAAAATCTAGGTGAACACCTTAAAGACTTACAGATAGCTTTGTAGCCAGGAAAAACAGATCAACACATGATTATGCATTCTGGTGAGTCAAGCGTACCCATATGGGATTTCATCTCTTGTGTCTCTTTTTCACTTCTGCTAATTTAACCTCTTAACAACATTTTAGCAATTCCTGTGGGTGAAACAAGCGGTGAATAGAAATTGGAGAACTACAGATGAATCTGAACTTAGTTCCATCAAAGCTGATGGATTCTTTATTCTGTTAACTTAAAGGACACCAGTTGGGGTAAAAATGGTATTTAACATGATGGCTGCTCCAGAAGTAATGCCTCCTATTTTATTATGTTGGTCCACAACAGAGGTGGATATTGGTGGTATGGCAGTAGAGGTTGAACCTTCCCATCAGTATCCCATTGCATTTTATTGCCACATGACAGATGACAGCAGAGGTGCAATCTGACAAAATGGTGTCTGACGTGGAAGTGCATACAATTCAAAGGTGTGTAATTAACTGAATTTTTCCATGCAGCAAAATTGCACCTATTGATATTCATTAACACTTTCTGAAATTTTATGGAGACCAAACAGTGGGTATGAGTATAATGAGGTGGAGGGTGGTGCATTTCAGCAGTGGCAACAGCGACAGTGGGGCACCTGAACTGATGCAGATGTATACAAGCATGGCATACAGGCCCTTATTTATTGCTGGTAAAAATGCATAGCTAATGGTGGTGTCTATATTGAAAAATAGTGCTCAGTAGCTGAGAAATTTCTCTGTCAAATGATGTTATTGTGCTCTTTGTATGTGTTGTAGTTTCCATGAAAATAAATAGGAGACATTACTTTTGGAGCTACCTACATACAAATCAAGGTTTAATTCAGTCTCTCTTATAGAAATGGACCTAATGAGACATTAGTTACTACATGCTGAAGAAAATAATACCACTTTGCATATCTGCCAGACTTGGTTCAGCCAGTCCTGGACTCTGGACATGAACAGGGAACACCTTCACAGAAGATCTGACATTTAGACTTTTTTCCTGGTTTTCAGAGAAGTACCAATCAAAATTTACTTTGAAAGAGGATTGATTTCTGACTTTGAAGGAGTTGAACAAGACTGGAAACTTCAGAGACCCTGACTACGTGGCATCCTGCTAGCTAGCAGATTGAGTTTTGGCTCCTGAGGATCTGAAAGACCGTTCCTTATTGTAAACAGTACTAATTGCATTTCACTTAAGATTATTCCTAGCTGCCTCAATGGAAAATAATTCTGGTTTAAACTGATTTAGAAGCATCCAAGTAGGAATTTGCAGTGCTTTTCTTCTGTTAATTAATATCACTTATTCACTTAAACAATAGCAACATTTCTCTAAATGCATTATGGGCAGGGGCTGGGATAGCAGGCAGTGCCCATATACAACATCTTTGTCTCACAGCAGCATGCCTGTTTTCCTTTTCTTCACTTGGGTAATTTAATATAGCTCTTCTCATTCTTCTTCACATCCACAAAGCAAAAGCCACTATACTGACCTTTCTAAGGCAAAAACATGTAGTTTCTTTTCTTTATCATTTTATACTCTATCAGGGTGATCCTTTTAAGTAGTAGGAGAGCCAGCTTCACGTTTCATAGAATATGCCCTTTTTAATGCAAAGTGTTAGCTAGAATGACATTTCAGTGCTGATCCTGAGGACAGGACTTTGCAAGTGTCTTTATGGTAAGATAAATCCAGTGTAGCATAAATTAAAAAATTTCCAACGCATTTCCATTCTGATTGCATATCTACTTGGAAAACTAGATGTCTTGTTTAAATCATCAGTCTGCTTGGTTCAATGCCATGGAAATTGCAAAGAGGCACTGTTTTGGAGGACCTTCCATACTGGATCCAGCGAACAAATGTGAATGTTCCAATATACAGAGTTGAGAAAGTTCATTGTGACACTCCTCTGCATGGATTGTGTCACTTTTCATACTAAGCTGGCTTTTTCAGTCTTCTGTTCAGCAGGTTATGTCACTTAAATATACGGTAATTATTTTGAAAAAGATTTATTTTTCATTCATTACTTTTTCATTCATTTTGTTACTTCAATAGGAAATCTATTCTGTTCTTGTTATTGTTTTCTCCTTTTTGTTTGTTTGCTTGAAGGATTTATAGAATCCTTTTTTAAAGGAATTTTATCTTCCATTATATGCTACAGCAGCCTTATTGTGCAAATAGTATTATTACTTCTATTTTCTACTAATAAAAGCAATAACATGGTAAACTTAACTGCTTAGTTCATTTTGTGAAGATTCTTCTTTTCCTAGAAATTAAATTCCAGAGAATTCGTAAAGATAAAGAAGAAATTTTTCTGTCGATATTGCAGTCACCAAATGGAAAATGATATTTGTGGTGCAGTTATTGCTTATTGCAACCAAGCAAAAAGATGGTGATCTGTGGGACAGGGAAAATCTTGGTGCACATCTTTCTTTGACTGATCCTTTGGTTTACAGGTTACTTTCCTTTCAGTGTTCTTCAAATATTACACAGTGCCACAGTCATTGCAAGACACGCATTTAAAATGCTGAGGCTGAAATGAACAATCACAGTACAAACATGAAAAATTTTACATTTAATTCTGATTTAGAGGAAGGAAGGAATATGATTACAGAACTGGTGTTTAAGAATTCAGAGGAAAAGCGAGTCAAAAACAGAAGAGGTCATTACCGGACAGCTTAATTCTTTCATTCCTTTTTTTTATGATTCTGACATTACGTATTTATTTCAGTCCCTTATGGTTTTGACAATGTACAATCTCATTATGTGAAGTTCCCAGTATTTCACTTACCCCTTAGGATATGTAAAAATAGCAGATTTTTTTTCTTCTGTTTCTTTTGGTATAACTTTTCTCCAGTTTTACTTTTTAAAATGTTACTTTTAAATGTTGTCTAGTTCTAAATATTTCAGATGTTCTGACATGGTCTTATTTCAAGTTTCCTCACCCATCTGCAGAACCATCCCCTAGAGGATTGAAGTGCAGCTTTCATTCCAGACTGCCCTACAGTTTCCCAGAGAGAGCTGTCCCTCTCCCTGCTTATCTTTCTAACATGAGTATAATACCATTTTCATTGACATCCAAGTGAATTAACAGAAAACTCCTAAATCTTTGTGTGACAGAATTACAGAATCATAGAATCCCTAGAGTTGGAAGAGACCTATGAAGGCCATCTAGTCCAACTCCCCTGCGATGAACAGGGACACCACAGCTAAGTCAGGTTGCCCAGGGCCTAAACCATCCTTGCCTTGAAAGTCTCAAGGCACAGGGCATCATCTCTTGTGTAAGGTAGTGACAAGGACCACCATTCAGCTAAGACATGGAACATGGGGGATGATCCACCTTTATCTCTCCAGTCAGCCTGTGGTGTGGCCTGGCAGGAGAATTGCACAAAAACGTGGAATTCTCAGACATAGCTATGGTCCCACCATAGCTGGAGGTCCATTCCACGCTCTGTTCTGGACTATTTAAATGTGCGGAAGAGACAGCTCTCCATATTCTCCACCCTCATATTAGCACATGCTATCTATCTCTTGAGTTCTCATTCCTCAGCTCATGCGTATCTCTTTGAAGAAGCTAGCTGGAGTAGCTGCCTTCTTTTACATTTCCTGCTGTACTATCAGTGGTATACGCACCATGGGTGATAAACTCTTCCACACTCTTGATCTGCTCTTCACTAGCAGTAAGCTCACTCTTAAAGCAAAGAAATAAAACTTCTTATAAGTAGAAGGAAATGACCTTTATTTGTTGTGTGTCTGAGTAAACTGCATAAAAATAATGTGAAGATTGTGCCATGAGGTAAGTAAAGATGGTAAATTTAGGCTGACACCGCGTCCTCAATTTGAACTGTTCAACAAGAAAGTATGCAATAAAAGCAAAGAACTAGCCTTAACTCAGGTTCTCTTGGAATTCTCATTCTGCTATATGCTTAATATATCTTCAGCTACTTCCAGAGCTGCCTATTACATGAGACAGAATTACTGGAAAAGCAAGAATGCTGAAAGACTGTCACTGGGGATCAGAATCCCTTTGAATTAGATGCTAAAAAGTGAAATCACAGTACAGTCCTTGCCCAGACAACTCAGAAGTTAAATGCCAGAAGGGCTGCAATAGATAAGTCATTCAGACAGATGAAGGGAGGGAAAGGAAAAGAGGCTGAGTACATCTGAGAATAAAAAGAACAAAGGTTATGAATTCCAATATAGAGGTCTTTCCTACACGTGGGAGTTAAGGTAAGGAAAGCATCTGTAAGCTTGAAAAAGAGTGAAGCTAGTGAAAAGCAACCATGTGGGTCTTCTGTTCTTAGTCTGGCACGGACATTTGGGTGACTGTGGGTTTATGTGTCCATCCAGTTTTAAGTTAAGCATTCTAATATTAAAACAATTAAACAAAAACACCTTAAAATAGTGCTATCAAATAAGCCTGACAGATGGATGGTGCCCTCAGTGATACTTTAAGAGGGATGCAGCTACAGATTAGTATACCAAACTTATGTGTCTATGTTAGCAATAGGATCCAGTGTCGTCAGTACAACGTAGAAAGATCTAGAAATTGATTCAGTTGCCTTAAAAGTAGGCATCCTCTTTTGTTTAAGAGACTTTAGATCATCTTACTTTTCCCCTAGATTCAGGAACACTATATTGGTCTCCCAGATATCTTGACACTAGACACTTGTGCTTAAGCAACTGAATGAAGAAACAGTCAATAAATTCAGAGGAGCCTAGGGAGAACTTACAATCTCTTTAACAGGGATTCAGCTTAGTTGCCCAATTGGATAACCATGCTTGACAGCTACGCAGCCTTCAGCTATTGCTCTAGATGGATGTAGAGCTCTAGCCAATGCTGTCTCATGGATATTTAGATTAGATGTCAGGGGAAATTTTCACTAAGAGAGTAATGAATTGCTGGAACAACTACGGCTGCCCAAAGAAGTTGTGGATGCCCTGTCCCTGGAGATATTCAAGGCCAAGTTGGATGGGGTCCTGGGCAGCCTGACCTAGTGCCTAATTTACTATTGGCAACCCTACCAGCAGCAGGGGGGGGGTGTGAAAATAAATGATCTTTGAGTTCCCTTCCAAACCAAGCCATTCTATAGTTCTATATCATGTGGATGCGTGAGATACCATAGGGCATTAAAACATGGATTAGCTGTCTTTAGAACGTCAACTGAACAAATCCTCTGATGCTTGGTCAGTTCAATTTAGTTAGTTCAGTCTTGCATCTTGCATCTGGGGAGGAATAATTCCATGCACCAGTACAGGTTGGGGGATGACCTGCTGGAGGGGAGCTCTGCGGAAAGGGACCTGGGTGTCCTGGTGGATGACAGGTTGGCCATGAGCCAGCAGTGTGCCCTTGTGGCCAAAAAGGCCAATGGCTTACTGGGGTGCATTAAAAAGAGCGTGGCCAGCAGGTCAAAGGAGGTGATCCTCCCCCTCTACTCTGCCCTGGTAAGACCTCATCTGGAGTACTGCGTCCAGTTCTGGGCTCCCCAGTACAAAAAAGACAGGGATCTCTTGGAAAGAGTCCAGTGGAGGGCCACGAAGATGGTGAAGGGCCTGGAGCATCTCCCCTATGAGGAAAGGCTGAACTGGGTCTGTTCAGCCTTGAGAAAAGGAGACTGAGAGGGGACCTGATCCAGGTCTATAAATATCTAAGGTGTGGGGGGCAGAATGGCGAGGCCGGACTCTTTTCAGTGGTGAGTGGAGACAGGACAAGGGGAAATGGCCAGAAACTGGAGCATAGGAAGTTCCGCACAAACATGCGCAAGAACTTCTTTACAGTGAGGGTGACGGAGCACTGGAACAGGCTGCCCAGGGAGGTGGTGGAGTCTCCTTCTCTGGAGATGTTCAAGACCTGCCTGGATGCCTACCTGCGCGACCTGCTGTAGGGAACCTGCTTTGGCAGGGGGGTTGGACTCGATGATCTCTGGAGGTCCCTTCCAACCCCTACAATTCTGTGATTCTGTGATTCTGTGATTCAATAATGCACTAGGTCTGTCTGTCATGACTTTGGTGTGGATTTAGTTGCCTGTAGAGAAACATCTACTATGGCCTGAGACCTCACAAGCTGTCCTTCCTGGCCTCTATGGCCTAGAATCTACCTGGCATAAATAAGCCTAGAACATCTTAAATGGCCTATGCTTTCGAGATGCTTAAGAGACTGTTTGTGTCCAGTGATGATGATGAGAAATCTAGCATAACTGGAAGTGAATATCTACATTTAAACTAATAAATGTTTTCATTATTTGTGGAAATATGTAAAGGCAGGCCTAAATGAAAGGAAAGGTGAACCCTGATCTTAGCTAAAATTTAAAGATGAAAGTCTCTGCATGTGAGGGGAATATTACAAGTTTTCCACCCATAGAAATAATGAATAATGGACATCAATTATCTTGACATGAAACTCCACAGCAGCAGACATCCCACTATGCAACTTGTTTTGCTGCTCACATCTTTTTTATAAAATAATAGAATTATATCCATCAGTATCTTTCTGATGTGTATTTGTATTGTTGTTAAAGCAAATGAGAGAGATAACAGAAGCAAACAAACAAAACTCTCATGAAGTCAATGTTTTTAATTACAATTCTCTGTGAGCAATCACTAGTGATCGAGAGTTGTTGTGGGCTTTTTTTATGCTTCATGGCTGCATGTCAGTTTCTCTGCTATGCTACTAACCTAATTGTGCTTTCTTCCTCAGCAGAATGAGTCCCGGCTGAAAAGCTAAACATCTCTGATGAGAATTCCAAAACACCTCATGACTTCCTCCCAGCAATCAGTAAGAAGAAAAAAAAAATAAGTCAGAATTATCTTTTAAGTTGACTGAATTTCTTTTTTATCTCATTTGGAGTATGGAAAAAGGATTTCTATACTGAGTAAATGCTTTATTAAAGTCATTTTGTTAAGTGCGTTTTGCCTGCGTAAAAACTACTGACAGCTTAAACTTCTGTATTAAAAAATGACACAA
Source organism: Lagopus leucura (assembly GCF_019238085.1). Classification (NCBI taxonomy): domain Eukaryota; kingdom Metazoa; phylum Chordata; class Aves; order Galliformes; family Phasianidae; genus Lagopus; species Lagopus leucura. The sequence goes on along the minus strand of NW_024962263.1, from coordinate 84,861,015 downwards.
ACTAAGCTTCAGATAAATTCCCTTAAGCGTACTAATACATAAAGTTATTTTAACTTTTTATTTATTATTCCATTTTAACAAGTTTTAGCAACTAGTTTTCCATCCATTTTGGCCCAGCTCCAATTTCAAGGTAAGATGTTGGGAAATACAATGCCATTGTGTAAAAAATATAAAAACTAAGTGGTAGTTCAGCATGACAAGACAACATATCACTGCCCAGCTGGGATGCCAAGAGGAAAATCAAAGCAAGAACTGGTGTTTGTAGTATCCCACACAACATGACAAATGTATGCTGTAATCTCAAGAGAAAGGAGGATGAGCTCAGGAAGTGTGTAATGAATGGTGCTCTGTCTTTGAGAGTCAGCAGCACTGGGAGCAACTGCTGTTCCAGTAAAGCTCTGTTTCCTACAATGTTTTTATACTGAGCTGTTGATAATCAATAGCAAAAAAAAATCCTGTTCTTATCAATTCTATTGGAGGGACTCAACACAGATCTCGTACAACATGCTAGTGGCTGATGGAGCCTTGGAGCCCCTTCTGGGAGCCAGCAAGGAACAGCAGAACTTACATGTGTGAATCCATCTTTCCTCACCTGCTAAGAAGATGCTGTGTATTCCGCAGTTTCATTTCTCCATTTCCAGTGGAGGGAGACACAAGATATTTGGCAGCTAGCCAGTCCCAACTAAGGCAACTCCTAAAGGAACCACTGGGACTGGGTACACCAGAGGAATGCAACTGTGGGTGACAAGGGGAAAAGTTCAGAAAGGGTTGTGTAGAGAAAAGACAGATAGGGATATGGTAGCAGGGTGTGTATGTATCACCTTGCTGAAATTTACATAGATGACATCAGTGGGTCTTCCCTTGTCCACTGACACAGTTATACCACCATAGAAGGCCACTAGATTGGTCAGACAGGACTTACCCTTGGTAAAGCCATGCTGGTCACTCAGATGATGAACAGGAAGGGGACCTGCAGAGATTTACCCCAGAAAGAGGCAGAGGAGGTGGAGAAGTAAGTTGTACCCATCAAACAGCTGAGTTGGTCAACCCCATTGTATGCAGCAGCATGGCAACACTCCTGTGATTAAAAGGAGGCCTACGCACAGGTATAAATAAATAAATATATAAACACCTTTTCCACAAACATGAAAATTGAGAGTGTTTAGTTCAGGCTTGGCTGTTACTTTCTTCCCTGCATAAGGACTGCGCAGAGTGAGGACCACTGTGAGATATAAAGAAGCATTGACTCTATTAGCTTTTAGCTATTCACTGTATTAATCATAATCCACCTCACCTTTCAAAAAGTAAATAACATCTTTAAGATTATCAGACTCAGTTTCAAGCAACATTTTTCTTATTAAGCAAGCACAGAGGACTGGGAAAAATCAATAGGAGAGTTAGACTAGCCTCTGCGTAGAGTGTTTGTGATCACTCGTAAGTCACTGTAAAAGATGACAAAGCTGCCACATCATGGAGAAAAGTAATTTTACAGAGCTCAGGTGAGCTGAAGTTTCTGTCTTTTCCACTCCTGTTAATTCAGCGCCCCATGTGTCTCCACCAGCTAAACGAATCTGCAAGCTTGCCAGAGACAGATGGTCACCACAGTGACGGAGCTCAGTGTGCTAATTTCCACTTTATGGGCCATGACTCCTTACAGTTTCTTTTCAGCAACAAAGAAAGGAATCCTAACTCTTCCTGGACTTTGCAGGTCAGTGTGTATGGGCTGCAACAGCTCAGTGTTGCAGGTGGTTGGCTGACTACATCCATCTGGGGAAAGGAGAGGATCCTCATTTCAGCTGGTAGGAGGAGACTTGAGTGATCTCCACCACATTCATCACCCGACTGACACAGTTCACATCCCTTGCTTTTCCAGTCACCTCAAATAACTGCAAACAACAATAGAAGTTCAGTGAATTTGAGATGGCTTAGACTAAAGTTATCAAGTACAAACATTTTTTAGTTTCCGTACTATTTTTCTATGTAACGTCATAAATATGAGACTTTAAAAATTAATTAATTATGCTAAGTTTTGAGGTAATTTTGAGGGGGTTTCTACTTTGTTGTTGAGAGAGGAAGTTGATTTTTTATCAAAAGAGTAGTGAATCTTGATTTTCTTAGTAGGTGTGTTATTCAGTTGTATTACAACAGAGCTTTAGAGGTTGCAGACGTAATGGGAAGACCAGTGGTTCTGAATAAGAAAAGGTAAGTAGCTATTCCAGCAAACTATTTGCAGTGCAAAGGAAAAGTGGTAAAAGGAACAACAGAAGAAGAAAAATATCAAACAAGTTGCCTCTGGATTTACAGCCTATCTGTATTAGTGAATCCCTCCATTTACCTTCTATTTAGTGGATTGGTTGTAGTAGAAGTTACAATACATAAATGAAAACAAATATGTATGTGCTAGACGTTATGGACACTGAAAAAAAATGCTTCTAGACAAGAAAAAATGTGGGTTTGTAGTAGTACCAACCTCAAATGTGTAGGAAAGCTACTATCTTTCCTTCTTCCTTCTGTATCTGTTATGTGAATAGAATAAAACCATTCTACCAGTGATTTTCATATAGATGCCAAACTTCATCTAGATTAATAGGCTATTATTTTCTGTGTTTGTTCTTCTACCATTGTTAATTCTGACTTGAAGAGTAGCTACTAATGATCAATAGGGCCTCTAATATGCAAATCCTTACATTATTAAAAGTAATGACATGCACGGAACATAGCATAGCTGAGATTTTACTTTGTCCACCAGACAATTCCATAACCTTCATTTGTCCTCTGCGTGTATTTTGGTAACTAGCATTGAGTGACTATCTAAACTGAATACTGTAACCTGTATTGTGAAATCAATCAATATTACTTTCTGACATTGATATTACGTTCTGAGGATACTTAATTGTAAATCCCTGGAGCACAGGGGTATTTATAGAATGTGTCAATACATTTAGCTGGCTAAAATGGAAAAATAAAATTTTATTCCATTTTTAGTGGTATAAAGCTTGGTCATGCAGTGTAGTAGAACTTGTTTATCCAGATCTATGCATTCCATGAAAACAGAATTATTTTCAGAATCTTCCCAAATTTGAACTGAAATTCTACGTATTGCTGCAAATTTCCTGCCAGTGAAGCAAAGCAAGGATAGCGTGCAAGTAGAATAAGATTATTTTAAGCCAACTTCTGCTGTAATGTATATAAGTGGTTCAAGATCAATTTTTCTAGGCAGTGAAGCACTTTCAGTACACAGTCCTGATTCATCTGTGAAATGTGCCCAATATATATAATGACATCCTGGCTTGTATCAGAAATACTGTTGCCAGCAGGAAAAGGGAGGTGATTGGCCCTCTGTACTCAGCTCTGGTGAGACTGCACCTCAAGTACTGTGTACAGTTTTCGGCCTCTGAATACAAAAAAGACATTGAGGCCCTGAAGCATGTCTGGAGAAGGGCCGAGAAAGTGGTGAGAGGTCTGGAGAACAAGTCTTATGAGGAGCAGCTGAGGGAGCTGGGCTTGTTTAGCCTGGAGAAGAGGAGGCTCAGGGGTGATGTTTGTTTTTATGTTTGTTTGTTGTTTGTTGTTGTTTGTTATTGCTCTCCACAACTCCCTGGAAGTTGCGGAGGCCTCTTCTCCCAGGTAACAAGAATGGGATGAGAAGTAATGGTCTGAAGTTGCACCAAGGAGGTTCAGATTATTTCAGATATTAGGAAAAAATTCTTATCAAAAAGAGTGATCAGGTGCTGAAACAGGCTGCCCAGGGAGGTGGTAGTCACCATCCCTGGAGGTGCTCAAGAAATGCTTAGATGTTGTACTGAGGGACATCATTTAGTGGGAAATATCAGTGGTAGGCAGACAGTTGGACTAGATGATGTTGAAGGTCTTTTCCAACCTTCAATGATCCTTTGATTCTATATAATGTATAATATGTAACATATCGTGCATAACATATTAACACATTAATGTTATATATAATTAATACATGCATATATTTGCATAACCAACATATGGAAGATAACATTTAGGAACAATACCAATTCAGGTAGCACAGAAACTTTTTCCTATGCTATGTGTTACATATATTTAAAAAAACATTTAAAGTTTTTAAGAAGTAACAGCAAGCAGAATTGTTTTTAGTGAAAGACTTTGCTTTTGGGTTGCAATATGGTCAGACAGTTATGCTAGAAATGTATGTATGCCTAGGATCATTCTTGGGCTCAGAGTGGTCTGTATTTGTACTACTCAACTCTTCTAGCCTGCAAACTGGGTGAGCACATCCAAACTGCTGACTGGGAATGGTTTCTGGTCTGTGCTGATTCCCAAAATGTGTCTAGGATGTGTTTGGGAGAGCACCAGTTGGCTGCAGTGAAAACCATAACAGGAGCCATTTAACATGACTGGCGATCGAGTTCTCATCCCTGGGAATGTTCCCTGGCACTGTTGAATTAGCTAGAATAGATGTAGTCCAAAAGTCTAAACTAATTACTGTGAAAAGAGACAGTAATTCAGTGGTGGTGTTTCAGTGCCATATGCTGACACCTTTGGGGTCTGGAAAGGAAATAAAACCATCCTAAAGTATGCTTCATTAAAGGAATGCTCTGAAAGACAATTGCAGTGGGGAAGCAATTTCAGGCATCACTTATGACACAGCAAGCAGCGTGAACATGAGCAAAGGAGGGAAAGATGAGCCCACAGGAATATGTCATGATAAAACTATGCTTCCCTTACTTCCTTTCCTACTATTTCATTAGGAGACAATTGTGTTAAAAAAATTTTTATGTTAAAAAAAATAATAATTTCTTACAAAGATAAGCTGTTTCCATAAATTAAACCATTTGAATGACATGCTGGCATTACTGGAGTATAGAGTTAACCACATCCTGTTCCATAGGAAGAGCTCAAATCAGCTCCCAGTTAAAGCAGACTACTGGATATAGTATCCTGAGACTCTGTTCAGGACACAGTCGTGAGGAACAGAAAAAGAAACAGGAACATGTTATTTGGCGGAGCCTTACCAGGTATGACAAGTGAGCCACATACATGCTGAAGCCTTGTAAAAGCCAAGATTTCCCAGTAAAAAGGCAAAATGTAAATGATAAGTCCCTCAAATTGGGACTTTCCTTACACATACACTCTTAAATATACGTGGTTTATAACAGACTGCCAACTAATCCTATCCTCAGCGTGGATTTGCCAATGTTGTAAGTGAGCTGACTTAATCTGTCTTCTTGTTACTGTTGTTTTAGAGTAGCCTGTGCACTAGATCATAGGAGAAGGAAGAAACTGTACTGGTACACTTCATTTTGCTACTGGTATTGCATCCTTATCTGCCAGGCCTCTAAGGCCAGCAACTGTCTGGATCAGGAGAAGATATTGCATCAGCAAGGAGGTAAACAACTTTTGAAAAGACTATAAAACTTGCACTATACCTCTCTAAGTTATGAAGTAGTGAATATCTTTTGAAAATAGAAAGATCTACAAAGGTGGAGGCAGAGGGTAAAATCTTTTCATGTTTACTGGGACACAAGCCAAGATATGACAATCGTATAATCCTTCACCTATTAAATGGAACAACCAAGTTTATTGACTACCTCCAATACAGCTCAACAGTGAAGAGAAGACTAGTTTTATAACTTACTCACTGGACGCCATGCATACATGTAGGGCATGATGGACATAAAAGTAACTTGATTGCATCTCAACAAGTTTTCCTTTACTAGGAAAAATTCAAAATGTGCTTAAAATGACTGCATCTTCAGATGTGCCTCACTGCCCACTTGTGTATTGTTATAAGGAGAAGTTGTCAGAACGTGATCTATGCACCCTGTTAGCTTTAACCAACTTCCATTCACTAAATTGCGGAAGATGGATAAAGGTCAATTTGTGGCTGAGAAAATTGAGCTTAATCACAGGCCACCTAAATGAGGAAAGACATTACCATTTGGTATTATATAGTAAATTAAATGGGCTTTTCTCTGGCCTGCAAAGGTCATTATACATTGTAAGGCAGAGGTTGTACTGTGGAAATGCTAATTGATTTTTAATATTGGCTGCTGACTTTCCTGTAGAGGGTGTCAAGTGCCTCTTGGGAGTACTTACTGACACTCATTCCCAATTCAGCCATAATTCCCACTCCGTACCAGTAAAATCAAATAGATTTTTGAGGACTAGTCCAGCAAAGCTGGAAAAGGATTAAGGACCCAGGTAATAAGCATGACTCTGGCAATGACAAACTATTCAACCTCTGTCCATGCTGAGAGATACCATTGCATCTCATCTAGAAAGCAAGATAATTCCTTTCTCTTGTCTATGCACTCAGAGATGGAAAGGGCAAGTTATTATCCATCACAGAACTGGTCTGAGCATTTAGTGTCAAGTCCACAGCGTTTTCAGTATTTAACTCATGTTACATTTCAAATCACTGAAATATAAGTGAAATGTCTCATTAAAGAAAAGTCAACAAACTAATACAAGTTCAGTGGAGACTGCTGAGATGGTCAGGGCTATAACACTAACTCAGGAGGGATTGGCTGAGGGATAGAAGTTGTTCAGTTTGGACAAAGGAGGAAAATGATCCGCAGGTGTTGGTTGCTGCTCAGATGAACATGAACTAGCAGTGTGCCAAGGCATCCAAGAAGGCCAATGGCATCCTGGCTTGTATCAGAAATAGTGTTGCCAGTAGGAGCAGGGAGGTGATCACCCTTCTGTACTCAGCTCTGGTGAGGCTGCACCTCAAATACTGTGTTCAGATTTGGGCACCTCACTGCAAGAAAGACATCGATGTCCAGAGAAGAGCAACAAAGCTGTGAAGGATCGGAAGCACAGGTTTTATGGGGAGTGGTTGAGGGAACATGGTTTAGTGGGCAATGTTGGCAGTAGGTGCATGATTCGACTAGATGATCTTAGAGTTCTTTTCCAAACAGTAACAATTCTATGATTGTGTGACAAGAGGTTTCTTTGGAGGAACCTTACAGCAGGGCCTGGCTGTCAAGCAGATGGAGCAAGGGTCTTCACAGTGATATGTAGTAAGAGAAAACAGTAGGTTTGGACCAGATATAAGAAGCATGTTGTTGTTTCTCCAGTGGAGCATGGAAAGTGTTGAAGGACATTGTCTACCTCCATCTTCTGAGATTTTCAAGATCTGAATGTATAAGGCCCTGAAGGATGTTGTTGGATCCCATTGTTGGCCCTATTTTGATAAGAAGTTTGCAATAGAGACCTCCTGAGGTCAAAGGAAGCTTTGTCTAAACAGTGATACTTTCCCTTCTGTAAAGAAGACAGTTGATAAACTTATTGTTTGCATACATCCAATAGCCTGCTTCTGATTGTCACCTATAGCTTGAAATGCTTTCAGGGCATATATGGTTACTGAATGAATGCAAAGACTGAATCTTCCCAAAGCAATTTAATTAGAGTCAGCTCCCTTTCAAGGAAAACCTGAAAGATAAAGTACATTATTTGAAAGGATGTGTTTTCCAGGGCTCTGGTATGGCAGACTTCCTGGCTCATGGACATGGCTCATGGACAATGATATAGGAAACCTCTGGCAAAGCATTGGCAAATTCAGACCTAAAATGAACTCTGGAAGTCTAATCATCATTTATGTTAGATCATTAGCACGTAGAAATAGACACAGTCTATGAGAGGAGGATAGAAGTTACGATTAAGTCATTTTGACAAAGAATGACAAGAAAAAAAGAAAAAAAAAACCTTTGCTGTTTCAGAAGTATATATTTCTAGGGGAAAAAAAAATAGAAGCGTTTCAGCTTTCAAACTGGGACTTCTTAAAATGACACTTCCTGTAGTTTAGACAACATTACCGCATTACCGTTTATGTTCAACTTGTCACGGCTTTGCACAAATGCTCAATATGAGGGGAAAAAAAAAAAAAAAAAAAAAAAAAAAAAGGAAAAGAAAAAGCACTACCAGAGCTTAAAAGGAAGAGAGGAGAAAAAAAAGACAGCTTATTCCCAGTGCAATCCAGGCTCCTTTTTGTCAGATTTAAAGAATTTTATCCAGTTTTCCCCATTAATCAGCCAATAAAGGGGACCCACATTCTGACAAGAAGCATAAGATAATGTCAACATTATTTGCAAACTGCTACACTACAGTGACAGCCTAATGTTTATTACTGTCAAATTACTGTCATTTTATTAAAAGGACGAAAAGAGCTGGCTTTGCTGAGCACAGCTCTCAGTCCCACTAGACTAGTGAAGCTGCTCCCTCTTCCCCCTTGCTGTTCACTGTGATGGAGCACGGTACAAACATTCCTCTGTACAGACAGCACCATGAACATGCAAGTTAATGAACAATGTAGGGACTTTCAAATACTGTGAAACCTTTTTATCTGAATCATCCTTTGTATTTTGATTTTTTTTCTCTCTTTTGAAATATTAATATTATTATCACTAGAGTTTATTCTCATAATAGCTATTCTCCATGTAGCATTTGTACTGTTAGAGCTACATTCTGCTAGCCTTACACCATTTGAAGAAACATTTTCCTGCTGTGTTAGTTCTGGCTCTTGTGAAGAGGCATGCTTCACAATTTTAGGAAGTATCTCCATGAGGTACTGGCATAAGTTGCCCAGAGAAGCTGTGGATGCTCCATCCCTGGAGTTGTTCAAGGCCAGGTTGGATGAAGCTCTGGATAGCCTGATCCACTGACTGATTTAGAGGTTGGCAATCCTGCCGACAGCAGGGGGGTTAGAATTAGATGAGCTTTGAGGTCCTTTCCTATGCAAGCCATTACATGATTCTATGATAGCCTTCTAGATTTGCATCTATTACTGAAAGAATGTCATATTCTCTTTACCAACAATTTTCCAGTACAAAATGATAACACTTGGTAACAGATCTGGGCTAATTCATCCTGTAGGGTCATATGAAAACACGTTAACATTGTTTTGACAGTGTTAACAAGAGTGTAGTGGAACTGGAAGCTGGAGATGGTAAAATCCAACCTCAGAATCAGTGGTAATTTCCTGGAAGTCTTATTACTAAGAACTGATACAGCGCTTACACAAGGGAAGGAAGGGCAGGTGCTGTCTCCTCATGCCTTCTTAAAAAGGTTTGAGATCCCTTTATTGGGCTTTTAAAAGAATCATTGGATTTGCACTTTTTGAGAGAAAGGACAGATGAGCCTCCTGTGCTGAGTAGCCATGGGCACTAGCAGGAATGGGATCTCTTATGCTGCCCTCAATGCATTTATAACAATATTTTAGCTAATGTATTTATTGCAGTTGAACTTCATGTCAGATTACCACTTATATAGGTCAGAAGAACTTTTTTTCTCCTTCAACTGCATACTTCAAAAAAATAGGAAAAAAGCATCAGAAATACATCTTGTTCTGTTCTTCACTGGTTTGTGTCCACAGAACCAGTCTGCTTGGTGTGACCCTTGCCTCCAATGTTTGCTTTCATATCTAATAATAAGCAGAGTGCAATTAGAGCTGGTTCAAATGAGAGTTAGAATGATTACTTAAAAATTTCAGGACAAAGAAAATAAACTCAGCACGTGCCTCACTACACATACAGTACAGAAAAACATAGAATCATGGAATCATAGAATTGCTCAGATTGGAAAAGACCTTAAAGATCATCAAGTCCAACTGCAACCTAACCAGAATACCCCAACTCTAACAACCTTCCACTAAATCATGTCCCTGACCACCACATAAAAATGGTTTTTAAACACATCCAGGACTGGTGACTCAACTACCTCCCTGGAGAGCCTATTCCAGTGCTTAACAATCCTTTATCTGATATTCAACCTCAACCTCCCCTGGCACAACTTGAGGCCATTTCCCCTCATCCTGTTACCAGTGAGAACAGACCAGCCCTGCTCTACCTGTAAGCACCTTTCAGATATTGGAAGAGAGCAATAAGGTCTTCCTTCAGCCTCCTTTTCCCCAGACTAAACAGCTCCAGTTCCTTCAGTCTCTCCTCATAGGCCATATTCTCCAAACCCTTCACAAGCCTTGTTGCCCTTCTCTGGACCTGCTCAGCACTTCCATGTCCTTTCTGTACTGAAGTGCCCAAAACTGAAATCATTACTCGAGGTGAGGCCTCACCAGTACCGAGTACAGGGCAGGGTGACTTCCCTAGTCCTGCTCACCACACCATTCTTGATACAAGCCAGGATGCCATTGGCCTTCTTGCCCACCTGGGCACATTGCTGGCTCATATTCAGCTGGCTGTCCATCAGTACACCAAGGTCCCTTTCTATCAGCCAGCTTTCCAGCCACTCCTCCCCAAGCCTGTAGCGCTGCCAGGGCTTGTTGTGACCAAAATGCAGGACCTGACACTTGGCCTGTTGAAACTCATACAGTTTGCCTTGGACCATCGATCCAGTCTATCCAGGTCCCTCTGTAGTGCCTTTCTCCCCTCTGGCAGATCAACACTCCCTCCCAACTTGGTGTCATCTGCAAACTTACTGAGGGTGCAGTCAATCCCCTCATCAAGATCATTAATAAAGATGTTAAATAGAAGCAGCCCCAGTACCAAGCACTGGGGACACCGCTCGTGACCAGCCACTCCATTGACCACAACTCTTTGGGTCTGGCCATCCAGCCAGTGTTTCACCCTGCGGAGTGTATGCACATCCAAACCATGGGCAGCCAGCTTCTCCATGAAAATGCTGTGGGGAACAGTGCCAGAGGCTTTACTGAAGTCCAGGTAGACCACATCAACAGCCTTACCTTCATCCACTAAGCAGGTCACCTTGTCATAGAATGAAATTAGGTTTGTCAGAAGGGATCTACCATACATGTTAAATAGCAAGTCCCACAGACACAGACTTTAATATGACAGGTGGAAAAGAGAAAGCATAGAAGTGAGCTGAGGGTTAAGAGAAATTGGCTTTGGCTGTCACTGGAAGATCTGTTCAGAAAGAAGATGAGAAACTCTTTTGCAGGGACAAGAGGAAATGCTTTCAAACTAAAACAGAAGTGATTTAAATTGGACAGAAGGAAAAAAAAAATTACAGTAACAGTGGTGAAGCAGAGGAACAGGTTTCCCAGAGAAATGGTGAATGCTTAATCCGTGGAGATGCTCAAGGTCAGGCTGGATGGATCTGTGAGCAATCTGATCTAACTGTAGGTGTCCTTGTTCATTGCAGGGGATTTGGACTGAGTGACCTTCAAAGGTCCCTTCCAACTCTTCCAACGATTTTATGGTTCTATGATCCTCCAAAATATTCGTAAGTTAAAATACTCTCAACTTCCATTCCAACTGACTGTCCAAACCACACACAAGTCATCCCATAGAGTTTCAGTAGCTAATTTACGGATGAAGCTCACATATGTGGAATCAACCACTGCAAAACCAAAGCAGCAGAGACCTTTTAGATACCTGCAAAACCAAAGCAGGTATCTTGCCTCTTTCCATCACATCCTCAGGCCTATTGCATTCTGACTCAGAGGATCTACACTGTGGAGATGCTAAAAAAGTAAGGTTGGTGAGATAACAGGGCCCATGGAGAAAACAGGATGAAAGAGAATATTTGCAATGGGCTATCTGCATCAAGAAAACTTCTCTGTTGTCTTCATTCCATGCTATGGGAAACTGTCAAGATGGTGTTTCTGCCATCTTGAGGAAAAAGATTATTTTTTATAAGATCTCACTTGCATTGCAGATTGCTTACTTATTGCCTACTTTTACCAAGACGTTTAGGTTAAGTTTTGTTCTGGTGTAAAGTGGGAGTCAGCTTAAAAGATACAGCAGGAATAAGCACAAACTCAAATTTAACTGATTCCAAGAAAAGCCAAGGAGGCACATCTGACAAAACCTGAAGAGTTCTCTTTTTTATCAGTATCAAAAACAAATGATCTCCAGAACACTGAAATTTAACGGCAAATATTTAGTAAGCCTAAAAGCCTGCCTCTTCAAGAGGAGATTGGTGAATTTTTCAGGGGACTGGGGGAGGTGTAAAGAACCAGTCCTCTTCTCAGGGCTATAATAATTTAAGAACTGATATCTCTATCAATATCTGAATTGTTACTCCTAAATTTGCTGGTGTCTGGAAAAAGATTTTGAAGTGAAATAAGGCAGAAGAGTAGGAGCTCTTTCCTCCCAGGGAATTTCACATGCTTGAAGAAAAGCAGTTGGCTTTGCCTTCTGCTGAAATGCAGCTCTCTCTGGGGTACAGAGAAGCAGCTGTGTAACAACACATAGCGATGGCACACAGGAGTGGAAAAATTGCACATGAAAGTACAGTGGGACCAGGAAGTTTGCTAGACAAATTGTGCTGTCATTACCCATTCAGATTATCAGATTATTGGGACAGAGAAGGGGATTAAGTTTCCTATACCACGCGGTCTTTAAACACTCCTGTGTGGCAAAGCTTGAAGTTTGATATCTTATTTGAAGGTTGGCAACTACCACCTCATAGGGCGCTTTGCTTTGATACTGCTGCTCTGCTCCTGCTTACGCTGTACAAGTGTCGTAACTGCTGATATATTTTCACTGAGGAGCAACATTTAGTTACAGACTGAGAATGCTGGTGCTAATAACTTGGGCTGTTTCCAAAAAGGTTAAAAAAAAAATTAAAAAAGAAAGGAAAGGAAAGGCAACAATCCAAATATGTATCAAAAGCTGCACAACCCACTGAGTCAACAGGGACCTGAACTGAGATAATAAATGCCAAGTTCTGGGTGGACATTAGAGGACTTAGCAATAAGCTAATAGGAACAATACATTCATTAAATAACACATTAAATAAGGCAGTGCTGCTCAAAAGAAAGTAAATAATAAATTGCAGTTGGCTAGGGTTTTTTTTTTTGTTGTTTGTTTTTAATATATACTAGGAAACTCTTTGAAAAACAAATTCCTGAGAACGTTGCCTGCTCTTGAGATGTATCCATAGCAGAACAAAAGATCTGCAGGGATGATTAATAAGTAGCTCTGTTTCTCAAGCTCTGATTAACAGCATTCCCACTTACACAATACTCCACTTGAATTAGCAGAATAGGATTGTCAGTGAATGGCACTAATGGGACTGGTAGCAGAGCAGCATAAGGAAGTCAGTTCTTCCCTGCGAGCATATTCTGATTATCAGGAACTTATTTGTAATCATCTCACTTACTGTCTGCATTTGTACAAGCGAGAAGGCAGAAGAGGAAACACAGGCTTCATGTTAAGAGTGATTATTCATTATTAAATTAACTACTATATTAACGACTGCAATTATTTCAACAGCAGTATGTATGGGTTGATAAGGATGTGTCAGCTAACCTCAGACAACCAAAGAAGGGCTCTAGCATAGGAGGAGTGCTCCCACATTCCTTTGGGCAGATCATATCTGGCTGGCCTGTTTTTCCCTTTCATGCACTGCTCTCTCTCACAGCTGTCCATAGAGGAAGCCATAGCAACCACAGGACCAGACTTAAGAGCACTTTATGTGGGTCCAAAACCACCTGAAGCACATAAGCCTTTTTATGAAGCGGAGGAATTTACTTCCCCTGACACTGTAAATACCTTTGAAAACCTCACAGATTCTGATAGCATCCTACAAGAATCAATCAGAGGTGCAATGAACAAAACTGTTCTGATGGTCTTATGCCCGTTGGCTGAGGGAGAAAAAAAGATGTGACTGTTACTGACTTGATGAGAAAAAGCAACAAGAAAACATGCTGTATGTTTTTAACCTTCTTCTTATGTATCTTTATAAAAGGGAAAGAAGTAACGACCTCTTTTGTTTTAGATTGCTCTCAACTACCTTGGCTTGGGAAAAGTTGGACAATTAGCCCAGTGTACTAGGTAATGAAGAACAGAGGAATATTTGAGTGAAGATGCATTTTTCTATACCTTCCACATTTTATTTCAAAATATGTATCTTTGGAAAAAGACTTCGGAATAAGTTTATTTTGAAATGAAATAGTAACTCTGTTCCAAACTCTGAAACAAGTTTTTCTGGAAAAAGTTGAGTTTCTAAAGAACATCAAAATTAAAAAGTTCAATAAAAATAAAAAGACCTACTGGCACATACAGGATTATCCACTGAAAAACTGCACTGACGAAAAATTAAGCTTCTTTTGGCTCTTTTTCTGTATAGTGCATAATGATCTATGTACATTACCTCTTCCTTAACACAATAGAATTTGTAAGTCTGCAAATTCCTCAAATGTTAAGAACCATAGGAATATACAGCCTTAGATTTCCATTAGTGGAAGTGCTGCATGTTTTCTGTTTTTAGTTAAAAGATTTCCTATCCATATTCCAAAGGAGAACTAATCTTATTTATACAGCTCTGGATAACTGGAAAAGTACAATGAAGGCTTTTATTTTCTTTCTATGAGGCATCTAATGGTTATTACTGGAGGCTAGATACTAATATTTTAGCTACTATGTTGAAATAGGAAATATTTTACTTTCTTTGTGCCAAGTTTTTATGCATAGAAATTCAACTACATTTCCTAGTCTCCAGACTTTGCTGTAGCCAATCCCATTTAAATGTTTCCTTTAAGCAGCAGCTAACATTTATACATAACCACAAATTTCCTTTTGTGTGAGTCAATTCAGCCAATGTTGAAGCTAATCCTTCGATTTAAAGTACTTGTGAGCGAAGAAAAGTATGTAGCAGTGTTTAACAGAAGGCTCTGGGAATGAACACTAGGTATGGACACACACAAGCCAAGAAGGCCACGTCACAAGAACATTTGAAATGGCAGTTATCAAAGGATAAATCTTTTCCTGCTAAACCTTGGATGGAAGGAGAGGAGGAAGGTTGGCAATAAATATGGTTATGTACATCTCTCTCACCTACTCCTACTCTGTAAAATCCCCTCTATACTGTGTAGCATACCATATCTTCCACAAATTGCTATGATAGCTGTTTTCTGTGAAATTTTCCAGGTTTCTATTTATTTCCAAACCATATCAATTGCCATTATTTTCAGTGTATCAACAAACCTAGATTTGGAACTGAAATATAAGTGGAAATCACCATGCTTCACTTCAGACATCTAAAGATTAAACATCCAAATGAGTCTAATCACCCACAAAATCATGGGGAAAGAGCCTGTTGCTTTCGGAGGATGAGACACCTGATCCCAATGTACTTCAGTCTCAGGTAAGATGAGTTATCATTTGAGCTAGTTTCTCTTGGTTGCCTGTGACAGGAAATGGGCAACCAGTCTGGAGTTTGCCGTCTGAGTTTGAGATGCATAAATTGTCACAGAAAAACCCTCCAAATTTCTTTTCTTTGACCAAACATACAGAGACTTCTGTTAAAATAACTAAATGCTTTTAAGAAAAAAATTAAAAGCATAATTCATAGTTAACAGTATTTCTAAATGTTTCTTGTATGGGGAACAGCAGCTGTATTCATGCATTAATACCAGTAAATACTGGCTTAATGTGGCTTTTGCTATTTGAAAAAACAGTAAGAGATATGTAGAATTACTGTTTTCTTAAAATACCAAAATAGAGAATTCTTGCTAATAAAATGTATTTTTACCATCTCAAACTTCAGATTATACCCTCCGCTTGCAAATCAGAAAAAGAGAAAAGCTTTCTTGTGATGGTTTGAATTTTTATACAGTCATCACAGATCCACAACTTCAGTTCAGATGCAGTTATTAAATCGTTCAACCTATTCTCCTATGTAGAAAAACACTCAGAAGCTTGTTCTCCTTTATGTAGCTTGCTGCTATGGCTAACCACTCTCTTGTGAGCCTAACTTCTCATTTAAGATTACAGAGCTTTTACAACAGCATTAGTTCTTAGTTTTTTTCCACTACTAGATTAGAGTCATTTAGTACTTTTTATTCTATCCCTGTGCAAGCAATTATAAGCCACAATCAAGCTTTTCAAGTCGCTCACAGTAAGATTTCTTCTGTCCTTTGAATTATTTTTCTGAAAAGCATTTACCAAGTACTTTAAATTATGTACACATGCATGTAAATACTATTCAGGAGTTCATGGTGACCTTTCAATGAGGTACCGATAGTAGCATTACAAACATTATCTGCTTATAACTTTGAAGGCTACCACCAAATGTTAATGAGGTTACTACTGCTGTATGAGGGATGCCAATGCCAGACTAGTTAGTACAGATAGCACAGTTATCAGAGATCCTGCATAGGACCAACGTTTTCCTCTTACAGAAGACCCCTCTGACCTAGGACAGATCACTTCAACTTCTTAACATCAGATATATCTAATTCAAGAGTAAGCCCCGTGGAATCATGTAGGGAATACTGTGTGCAAAAAATACGCTGTTTTGAAGATTAGCAGCCATTACATGGCCTCCCAGTCTGGCTCAGAAAAGCTGTGCACTGGAGCGTAGAGGCTTTCTTCTTCCATTCCAGAGTTGGAAATACAAATGGCTTTTAGTATTTAGATTGCTTTTTTCACTACCTGCTTTTCCACATTCAGAGTTTCCCATTAATTAATATGCTTATTCTAACTTCCATTTTCTCCTGTCTGTAACAAATATAATAAAAAAGCAAATGCAATTGATGATCACCACCACAAAATGTATCAAGAAACTCTTCTGCAATTCCTTACACGTTACAGTTCTTTCAAGAGGAAGAACTGCCAGAGGATCCTCTCTGCTTTCTCAACTTCTACTGAAGTATAATAATCTTAGGGGGTCTCAACTGCTGATAGAACAATGATAGAATAAGTGAATCATGAAGAACTACATACTTGTTAATATGCTGCATAACTGAGAGTGTCATCCCTGGTATATTTTAAATGTCTAATTAAAGCTTCTGTTCAAATCATCATAAGTTAAGAAGCTTAAGTTCAGTAAAAAAGGAAATTATAAACTGAACATGGTTAATTTTTGCATTTGAAAAATGCCAGTCAATAAATCCAAACAACCTCCACAATACACGTAGACAGAATTCACCATAGTTAACGTATACTTGGTCCTCTCATTGGCTTTCAAGCCTGTGATCAACTATGCTGAAGGGTCTAATGAGTTTTTTAAACACTAAATATTTGTATTGCAATATAGACATTGCAAAATCATCTAGTAGAAGCCCAAAGTCCATGAAAAATACATTTAGCAGAGCAATTCTGTAGCAGTCTCTTGACACTGGAGGCGAAAAACTGCATGTATGGATTTATGAGCTGGTAACTGAATTACCAGGAGAATTAGTTTCAGAACACATGCTTCTTTCAGATACTTCCTCAGTGACAGCAGTGACTTCTGTGCACATGGAGTCTGCATCATTTTTCTCATTGAGAGGTACACAGGAAATAGCCACTTCCAAATTATGAAGAAGTAAAAAGGGAACGACTCAGAAACGAGACAGTATCAAATGAAGATGCTTGGTGTGGGAAAAGGGGTCAGATCTTTCACAGGCAGATCAACAGCATTAGCACAAGTTACCACTTTAATCCTTTGCCATAGGAAGCCATGAACAACTGAGTTTGTTTGCCCGAGTCAACATTTGGAGCAGTTCAGAATGTTTTCTGTTGGAAGGGAAAACCACTCTAAGGTCAGTAAAACAACCTTCTCTTTGACTCCACAAAGGGAGGGGACAGCATTTCACTTCAGATGAAATCCTTCTCTCTTGATTTTATGTTATATAAAGATAAGGTCACTTAAGTTACACCAAATTCTTCCAGGCATGATGAACTGTGGATAACTTCAGTTTTGAAAAAGCAGAACCTGACTCCATGGACTGATTCACATGGGATTTCTCTCGAGGCGGTAGGAGCAGAACCACTTTTAGTCAGGAACAGCACAGTAGCTTTCTATCTTGAAATAGCATGAGTTATTTTGATATCTGGATATAAACATTTCTGAGAAATTTTATCCCATACCCTAATTAAATCTGAATTATTTTTATTTCATAAATTACAAGTATGATGAAAGCTGGAAATTTCCAGAAAGTCTCTTCCCTCATTTGCTATTCTTAGTAATGTCACCATTTCATACTCTCTTAATACTTTCCAATAAGGAGACTAAAAAAGAACTATACAGCAAAGCAGCTTTATTTCTGCCCTTGGCTAAAGTTTCTGAACATTTTAAAGATGCAAGCCAACAGAGACGCACTCTCAGCTTCCAGTCGTAGAGACAGACTGCCTGAAGACAAGCACCAATGCACTGCAAACTCATTCAAGGCTGCACAAACATTTATCATCTTAGCAATACGTGCTTTAACACTAACTACCTTCAATAATTTCCTTTACCATAGGGGCTTTTTTTCCCCACTAAGTAAAATACAGCTGTCTTGGAAAAAAAATTGCTGAGCTAGTGAAAAGTAATTCTCAGTGCCTTCAACCAATTAATCTTCTTCATAAACCTGAAGTCAAAGATGCTCTTTATTTTTATTGTGCATTTGCTCAGCTCTGACAGCAGTAAGGTTGTTGGACATCAGTTACTTGGCAATTTTACCACCCAAGGTACCATTTATCGGCATATTAAATACACTTTTAACTTTTATAACTATTTATTTTCATCTGTAAAGTTTCCATTCTCTTACTCAGAAGGATGAGGAGTTCCACCTTGAAAAGCACACTCAGCAATGTTTTTTAGGAAGATGGGTAACCAAGGTTTGATCCAACTCATCCAGTTACAGGTTGTTTCCAAAATGTATGTACCTAAATGTGGTAAGACCAGTATCATTAGACACGGAAATACACCACTGGAAAGACCAGGATGCAGACTGAAGCTGGAGGCTTATGTCCTTGCTCCAAACCTTTAGGTAATGCAATGTTATGACCTCATAAAAAAGAACCGTAGGGGCTGCTGTATCACAGTAAAGGTGGGATTCATCAATGACTGCATAGGTAGGATAGACCCTTCCTTCCAACACCCATATAGGGTCTTGAGGTGAATGACAAAACACTCCTCTCTTGCAACATGACCAAGATTTCACTCAAAAGAGATCACAAAAACCTCCTGATTGCACTTACTAAGAATAAAACCCAACAGTAATGAAGATCAAGACTCACAGCACAAGTTTTTAGTAGAATCAAGCAAATTGCTTTTAATTCAGGATAGCCTGCAGTCAGCCAACTTTCATTTGACCCTATCAGTTTCCATGTTAGGTTACTCAGTAATTACATATTTGTACGTATTGTACATTTTGTATACATATCAAAATTACTGGCAATGCTAGATAGGTTTGATAGTGCCGTATTTTAAAATAAGTCATACTGGCAAAACATTTCAGTATCAGTGTTAGGAAACTCACTCTGGAATGAATACCTTACTCATTAAATAGTTCATATTATTCCTCAAATGAGATCGTACCAGTAATCCTACTGTCCAGTCCAAACTGCAGCAAGTGAAATTACATTCTGCTTATCAAAGCTCCAGCTCCCCACCCTCCTCCAAGATCTACAGATAATTTTTATCCTTGGCAGCACTTAAAATGTTAGGTGCTGTTCCACACTGGAGGCTCCTGTCTGTCAGTGTGAAGAGAAGCCATTACAATCCATCTCTGGAGCTTACTCAAATGTTTTTGGAGTTTGCTTTTAAAGTATGTTATTTATTTACTATTTACTTATTGCTTGCTCTGGAAAACACTGCAAAAATGCAGTTGTAA
This sequence comes from Lagopus leucura, assembly GCF_019238085.1. Classification (NCBI taxonomy): domain Eukaryota; kingdom Metazoa; phylum Chordata; class Aves; order Galliformes; family Phasianidae; genus Lagopus; species Lagopus leucura. The sequence goes on along the minus strand of NW_024962263.1, from coordinate 84,841,520 downwards.
TATAGTGAGAGATGATGGCAGGGAAATTCTTTCCCAACATTGAGAGTAACTGGTAAAATCAACTTAAATATTCAAACGTTGGAAATAGACTTTTTTTCACTATACTCAGAGTAATCAGAGGTGTTCCCTCTGCCCTCCCCCCCCCCCCATTTATTACTCAAGACATTTGCATCAGTGTAAATGTTAACATGAAATCTTAATATTCCCTGGATCCCCAACAAATTTCCAATGCATTCATCAATAGTCAGTATCAGAAAATAATACATGCTGCAGACAAGCCACTTGGTGTAAAGATTTTACCTAACATTGTTCATTCAAAGTAAATTAGGCCTAAGATGTAGTTTTTGGTGTAATGAGACTCAGTGAATGCAAGAAAAATACATCTGATGGACGTATAACAAGAATGGGACACTCGTTTTTTTCCCCTAAATATTACTTGCAAAGCACAAGGACTTGAATTATCAGGATTTTATTTGTTACAAATTATCACAACCACAACTGAAATAGAGCAGAAAGCATTGAGTAAACAGAACTGTAAGATACAAGATTAATCAAAGTGTAAAAGCCTCATTCAGGACTACTACTAGAAAACCAGTGATTGCATACCAGAGAAAACAATTCTATGCAAACACCAAGTGAAAGAGAATAAGCAGCATAATACAACTGACAGGAATTAAAATACCATGTTATACAAGTTTCTGAAGGAAACTGGATTATCACTACTACTTATGAGTTTTGTTTGGTGTTTTGTGTTTAGCTAATACATAAAGTTCCAGAACAAACACTGATCCTCCATTTAATTTATCCATGTTGTTCATATATCAGGCAATCTATTTCCAAAAGCATATTTAAAGTCTAGTCATGAGAATTCACACGCGCTTCAAGTTGCTGCGTAAGGCTAAGAGTCACTAAAGGAATGTGAAGTTGCATTATTGCTTTGTAACAGGAACTTAAATGAAAATTCTTTATTGAGCTCCAAGTAGAACATTTTGAGTCACTAAACAAATAAGGGTTCATATATACAATTATTTTAAAAAGTATATAACATTATACACTTTAAGGCTTTAATACAAGAAATACAGAAACAGAGTTTTCATACTCCGAAGCCTGTCTCATTGTTGCCTAGGCACATGGACAAGTACAATGTTCTAAGCAGTCAGTAGTTAACATGGCAGAAGTTCCTGAAAAAGAGAAAAACAGAATTTATTTGTACACAGCCTGAGAGTAGTAACTACTAGTTTTCTGAAGACTGTCAGATTACAAGCAGGAGGATCAGGCAATAATGTGTACAATAAATATACACAGACTTAGGGAAACCACTGCAAAGACTGCTGTCACTGAATTCAGTGCAAGTGTGATAATAGGTTCAATAAAGGCAAATAATTGTGTCACTATAATCGTATTATTTGACCAATAACAAAGCAACTGACCTGTGCAAGAACATAAAATCCTACTAGAATGAATCAAGCAACATTTATTCGTTCATTTAGTTTTGCCTTAATAAAAGAAAGGCTGCCTTTTCTCCCCTTCACTTTGTCTTAGGCCCCTTTTTAGATTACATTTCTATTTGTTCAAAACTTAACAGATTACATTTCATGGATTAGCCCAAAATTAGTCCAAAAAAATAAAAAAAATGCAACAGCTCAATATAATACTAGTGCATGTTATCTCACAAAGTGTCAAGAAAAATTTCATACCACAAGTTTGCAGTTTCTACAAATATGCAGAATTTTAGTTTTAAGTGATGTAAACAAATTTTCATAGGAGAAATAAAATCTATCAAAGTGAAGCATGAAAGAAGGAAGACTTACTGTATTTACCATTCTAACTACCATTCTGCCCTACATATGTATACTTTTTTTCTTAAAAGAATTTTTGAAATTGTCTTCTCATCAGTAGAGCAAATAAAAAAGGACTGAAATGGTCAGCTTTCCTGTCAAGGTGGGACATGTATACCAAATGGGAGCACCACATGGCTGAGGATTATTACATCTCCTGTCAGATGCAGATATGGCACAAGACCAAGGCTGATATTTCTGACTACAGAATGAGTGTGTGCCTTTCCTCATGAGATTAGTTTACAGATGCGACTGGCAATATCCAATCATGTGCCATCACATTACACAGTGGTGGCTGCAAATGTCCTCTGAGTGTTTTCACAGGGACACCTGATTATTATTTTTATTTTTCCCTCCAAACAGAACGAAGAAAATTAAGGTTTACAGAACTTGAGGACTGTATAGCAGAGAAACTGAACACGTTCATCCTTCATACTAACAAAGGATAACATCAAAAAATGCAACTTGCATAAGCATTCCAGAAGGTTGAATTCACTTCTGATTCACTGGTTCACCTACTCACCAAGCCCAACCACTAGCCATTTTAGCTTTAAGCCATACAGTTTCATCGTATATGCAAATGAATACTTAATGATTTACATGAAACATCATTATCTTTCAGCAGATAAAGAGGGGCTAAGAATGAAGGGGACAGATCTTTAGCAGGATCTGCTGTAATACAATAAAGATAAATGGTTTCAAACTAAAAGAGGGGAGATTTAGATTGGATGTAAGGAAGAAGGTCTTTTACAATAAGGGTAGTGAAGCACTGTAACAGATTGCCCAGAAATGTGGTGGATGCTCCACTCAAGGTCAAGCTGGACAGGGCTACAAGCAACCTTATCTAGCTGTAGGTATCCCTGTTCACTACAGGGGAATTGGACTAGATAACCTTCAAGGGTCCCTTCAAACTCAAACAATTTAATGATTATATGGTGTTGAAAGTGTCAATAGAGATTTAAACAATTTTACTCTGTGTTTTTTAAAAAGATGTTCCGCTTTGCTGCTTCTAGCAGCTACTTTTTCTCTCAGTTATAGAATCTTTGCTCTTCGAACCCATTCAGCAGAAATCTTCTCCAAGCTTTCCTAACCTTTATAAGGTCCTCTACTTCAAATCTTCGCAGTAATCTCAAAATTGTTCTAAAAGCATATTTGTATGTACAAAAAAATCCTTTAGCTTGTGACAGTTGCCTCCTAAATATACTATGCAATACAATGTATAAAATATTTTAAGTATGGAGCTGTAAGTCATGTCCTCTACAGGCAATGAGTGCGTGGGGTTAGCAGTAAGAATAACTGGTCCAACTAGGAAGCAAAGAGAATATCTGTGCAGAATAGTTCAATTATTTCTTACTTTATGTACTGGATTTATCAGAAACAGCACAGCTAGCTATTCTGTAGCTAATGTTTCTCAGTGACTTGCTCTCCATTTGTGCCAAAATTCACTTTGCTTCTTGTGCAGAAATGCTCACCTTTAAATCTTTTTACAAAATGCTTTATTCAGCTTTATAAAACCACTTTAGACAAGCCTGCTGACCAGATCAGGATTTTAAGTTCCCATTTGAACGTCAGTAGCATAAAATTACATTCACTTTCACTCACTTTCTCCTTTGATGAAGTTCTTAATTAGCTGAAACGCTATCAAAGGTAAATATACCTTTCATTTCCCAGTCTCAGATACATTTACACAATAAGCAAACAGCCAGAGGACAGTGTCTGTCTGCACACCAGTACAGTTTAAGATCCTGTTTAATGACAATTTAAAATCATGCCTTTTCCCAGAGGAATTGAAAATGGCCAGTGATTTTGATTGTATTCTATTTCAGTACCTTTAACAATTATGTAATTAATTACGTATAAAAAATTAAGGACCCGATCAGAAGCTCCATTATTTATCTAATAACTTCAGAGATGAGCGAAGGTACCTACCAAAGCATCAGAAGATTAAGGTTTTTGTTTTTGTCTTGGCTGTCCAAGGAGTTGAGTTTCCTGACAAGAGAAAAAAAAACATTTTACTAAATCTGAAATATTTTCAAGTAAAAAATAAACAATATAAATTGAACTATAATAGAAACTTAATGATTAACAAAGCTTCAGATAACATTTGCAATGTTTAAGTTACTAGAATTTATGGAAAAATAATATATTACAAACTACTGGTTATGAGGTTTTACAGTTGTTTAATAGGGAATAGTTTGTCCACATTTAACTATCTAAGCTAAGGATTTTAGATTACTAACACAAATTAAACGTTTTAAAATGAGAATTTAGGTGTTCTTGAAACCTTTCCTACATTCTAAAATGAAACCTTCTAAGTTGTAGTCTCCCTGTTTTTATTGGTTAAACTAAAATAAATTAGTGAGATTAAAATCTTATTGGATTTATTTACCTTTGCAAATGAAGACCGTTTTAAGGGTTACACATCCTCTGCCTCTGACGAAAGCGACCTCAATTAGTCAAGTCAGAAAGTCTTTAAAAGCTTTGTGTTTATTGCTTCCAGCACGGAGCGAGGTGGTCATTAACGTACCAAAATTCTCATAAAAATTCCAAAGTTGCACTAGTGAAAAAACGCTCAACAAGGTGAAAACTAGTCACATCGTTTTCAGAAAATTCATTAGCTATTTTAACCCATTTTTTACAAAAATATTTTGATCTAATGTGGCACTCAAGCAGATCCATACCATTTGGATACTTTAAACAGCATTTATATCTACTGTGAGTATATGAAGGTACATTTAGGTTTATACCTTGTTTTAAAAAAAAAGTTGTGCCATGTTTAATATAAGCCTTTTATGCTGATTGCTGTTAAATGGATTTCTCCCTGTTTACTACTATTTATGAAGTTTTATTATAAGATAGAGCATAAAATTAATCTCACACACACTGATTTTCTTTCAAAAGTTTATTTAGTATCAAGCAAGGGTAAAACTTTGCTTAACACTACAGAACATTTCAAGACTTGAGTTACAAAATACCACATTATTTGCATTTGTAATTTGCTTCCCTTTTTACGCATGTTTGCAAAGAGAAAAAAACTAGCAAATGGCCGAAAATAAAAACTAAAAACTAAGTTGTTGAAAACCTTTAAAATAAAAGGTTACGCTTATGTTAAAAGAACAGACTAACATATTTAGTAAACCTAGTTTAACACTAGTTAATCAAAGGTTATTTTTTTGATCACCTATTTTTCAAATACAGTTTGGAAATAACAAAGTTCCTTGTTTTACATATCTTTCTGTCCAGGTTGTTCTTTCAACAAAATATTTTAAGCTCAGTCCATCCATTCAGATTTTTAAGCGCTTTGATTTAATAAAAAGGGATTGTTCATAGAAAAAATTACTTTGAACAGTATACAGGACTGGTGGAGATTGGATATTTCACAACATCAGACAGTACAATCAGTATCTGGCATATGGCTGGTCTCTGTAGACTCCTTTTGTCGTCCTTGCCGAAGGTGCCTTGTGTCTCGAGTTGGTCCATTCTTCTTGTCCTACAAGAGGAGAAAACACAGTTAGACCTCTTCCAGTATTTTCCAATGCTGCACTTTTTTCTTAATTGCGAATTCAACAGAAATGCTATTTACTGAAACCAAGGTATACAAATGGAAGTTTAACACCTGGTCAAAAAAAAAAGTGGATGGAACAGATCTGAATGAGCTAGCTTAGTCTTTCAGCTAACAACAGCACACAGTGTGACAAAACTTAAGGTGAAAAGATCCAAGATTCTGGCATTCAGCTAAGCCTCCATAGTGCAAAGGTAAAAAATGCCAGGTACGTTAACAGACTAATGATTACACTAGAAGGAAATAACTGAAGAATATGAGTTACATGTAAGTAACTCAGAAATAAATTTATTTTGATCAATACGAATTTAGGCTTAATTCATATATGCAATCTAATAGTGAAAAGCCACAACTTCACTGCAAACACTTGTGGCTTTTAAAAATTTTGAGACAACTGACTTCATTGAACACTCACTTCCTTTAACTGGCAAGGAGTATGATGGTAGGTTATAAAATTAAGGAGCAAGATACATCACATGTTGGAATTCTGACAGCAAAATAACTTTGTCAAAAATGTGTGCTATAGTTAATGCTTCATATTTTCATATGCCATTTTCATGGTCATAGATATTAAGAAAAAATAGCAACACATCTTATTAAATGAAAATCAGAAGGCAATGTCAGGCATTCATAACAAGAGGAAGATTCAGGACCAAGTGCAGAGTTTAACAAAACATGACTTAGGTATGCTCTAAAATGTAAGCACAAGTCAGAGTACCACATAATCCCCGAAAAAAAAGAAATCCCAAAAGCAACCATACACCTTCTAGACCTGTATTCTGAGAACTGCTCTGCACTAAGCATAAAGGTGTACACTTGAATCCAGTGCTATCCAGAAACTAAATGTGAAATCTAAATGGCTAGATACAGTAATCTGAAATGTTCAAGTCAATAGAACAAAAATATTACAGTCAACAAAGAACCCACTGTACTTCTTTGAATGATAAAACAACTTCCTCTGATGGCAGATATCTGCCGTCAGCTGACACAATTAAGAAATCAATAATTTCAAGAGTACAATTTCATCATCTCTTCATAATAGTCTAATTCCAGCTGTTTTATTGAAAAACAAAAAAAGGGGAGGTTACCTGCAGTGCCTAGGCTACATATCACACTGAGGTGTGAACATTTGGACTAATAAGTAAAAGATGCAAGTTCAAATTTCACTGTAAGACTAGAAGAAATAAAATTTACTTTAGCCATTAGGCAAAGAATTTACTTTAATGAAAAAATAAAGATTTCACTTACATACATCTGTCTATCAATACCAAATGAAAGTGATGTGGGATAAAGAAATTTCAAATTGGTACCTCTTTTGATGAACTGATTTTTCTCTTAAGCAAAAAGAACTAGATTAATCAGGTGATATTGTAGAAACTATCATTAGGTATATTTATAGAATCGTAGAATGGTTTGGATTGCAAGGGATCTTTTTGATCAGCTAGTTCCAATCCCCCTGCTATAGGCAGGGACATCTCTCTTTAGACCAGCTTTATCAAGACAAGGATCTTGGTTGAGGTAATTTATGCTTCCACAGGAAATGTTTTAAAATATAATTAAAGAAATACTCACGAAATTCTTTTAAGTTCTAAAATCCTGTGACATGCACGACTCAGAATCACAACTCTCATACTATGCACTAGCAATCCTCAAATGTATGATATTTGAATGATCTAGATTTTAATTTCTCTGATCTCTAGCCAGAGATTTAATATTTATCCCTTAAGCAAAGGTGCCTTTTAACATGCTTTATGCCTCTAATCCATAACAGATTCCTTTAATTAAACCTGTCACTACCACACTTCTACCTCAAAAAATGTGATCTTTACTACTGGCATATGGTTTTTGCTTCATTACACATTGTTTTGTCTCTGGATGAGTAACTCCCTGCCCTCATGTCTATTAGCCACCTAAAGTACTTCCACAACCTTTACCTAATGACTCTGCTTGATTTCACAGGACTGATGCACGACAATGAAATAATGCAAAAAGAGCATAGAAGTTTTAAATGCATTTGGTTCGGCTCTGTGTCAGAGAAGTTCAGCATATTCTTTGCTGGTACTGAGTTCACCATCAGATATGCCGTACTAGAATCATTTACTTTCAGCAGCAAATATCTGTTGAACGAAGGACAAACAAGGCCTTTTTTTTAGTTTAAATCTCACTGAATGAGACATGAAAATGATTATATATTTGCATTTGCAAATATATTTGCAGCACAATTTAGACTGTTCTCTTTTAGTTTGTTTCTTTGATTTCAGATTCACATGAGTACACTAGCTAATAGACCACAGAAGCCTCCTGCAGTGTTCACATGTCCACATGTGGACAGTACAGGAATTCCTAGCAGCTGTTAGCCACTTGTTAGCCACTGCAGAACTGAAGTCTGCCTTACGGAAATTCTGCATCTTTGATTATATTATTTTTTCAGACATCTTTACTACTGTAGTCACTCAGCTCAAAGCTACTCACCATATGATTCATATGTTTCTTCACTCAGCCCATGGCCGTAGTCATAGTAATCAGCTCCACTGTACAGCAGGGAAGCAGGAAGGAAAATAAGAAATAAAGCAGTTAGATTTTTTTAAGAAACAGTGCTTACCATTACACTTTCTGACTTCAAAAAGGAGAATCTAGCAGGTAGATGTGTCCCAAGCTAAAGAAACTAAGTATTCAAGTGACAATGCAGCTAAAAGGTTCTCACTGTTCACTAATGAGAAGGAAAACCAAAACACATTTACATTTGTTTAGGTTGATTTTGTCCATCACTGAGACCCTAGCCCACAGTGCAAAATGTTACACGAGAATTTTACATTTATCATTACACCTACAGATGGGAAAGCTGAAAAACTTAACAGTGCCAAAGATTATCAGGTAATGTTCTGGAACTAATTCCTTTGCTATCATTGTCTACTACCTAGTGGTTTGAATCTTTGAATTCAAAGAAAAAAAAACAAAAACCAATAAAGGATAAGTGAGGGTTATACATCTCCTACATGTTTGCAGAGTTCAGCATCTTCAAAACAAGACAGATGTGCACAAATGCAAAGGCTATCACTTGAACAAATAGAAAAGAAATAATAATCAGAATTTCAAAGCTTAAAAAAGGACTCTGCAGTCATTAGTATTCAAAAATTTGTATGAATACTATAACGATGGACTAAAACAGTCTTCCATTTCATAATGATATTTTCTATTCACAGTAAGATCACTGAATGGAACCTAGAGAACAAGCACGACTAAAAGTGATATTTCCATCATCCTTTCATATTTTGTATAATTGTAGCTATGTATAGGTTGTTATATACAGGACATTAAAAATAAGTGTCTCATTTTCTTTTCTTTTCTTTCTAGTCACAGGCAGAGCACAAAGATGATAATTGGAAAATATATACTCCACAAGCTGATGTCACCAGATCTTTACCTGCTCGGTAAAGAAATACTTGTGAAATATGATCACTAACAAGAAATTGCAAATACTGACAAAGCATTTCCAAAATTAGATGGATTGCTAACAAAATAAAAACCAGAGTGAAAAGGCAATTTATAGAGCCCTAACATGAACTTGCAGATAGAACATTATAATACAAATAATTCCTAAGTCACAAACACTTCTAAGCTGAACAAGATCACTTTGGTTTTTGACTAGCAAGTTCTGGATTCCAGAAAATAATCTAAACCAAATACAGTAAAGCCCTGATGTGTGCAAATACGTATCTGAAAACTGTAGCTGAGTGCTTTTTAATTGTGAATGTAAAACTTCCTGAACAAAAGCGTTAACAGTGTTAACAGTGCGCTATGAAAACCCACACAATATATCTGTATCCAACCGAAATATTGTACGTGTTTGTCAGCCCGTGTGATATACAACACAGAAATAAGGTCAAAGTTTGAAGCCTAACATATAACATAATCTTTTCCTGCAGCAGCCAGTGATAGAACAGTCTTAATTCTGACAACCAACCTGAAATTGACGTGCACTATCCCTCCACACAGTACGTGATTATTTATTTTAAAACTGTCAAGCTTAGAGGCCTGTAGCAGCTGAGCCCTATTCCCGTATCTGTCAATCCTGTCAGAATGACTTCAGCAGGGTTTCATTTCATAGACTTAAATATCTATTAAACAAAAAGTGACTCATTTTATATTATGTAAACTGCAAAACAAACAAACATCTGAAAATCTTCTGCTTGCACTAAAAGGATATCATGACTTATCCATATTAATCGTCTGATCCTTCAAAATTAATAATCTACATAAAAATAGAAATAACAATAGGAAGGAGAAATTGCCCTTGAGTGAAATGCAATACTTCTTCCTTCAATTTTTCCCTCTTAGTGAGGAAATCCAGCTTTTTTTTTTTTCCTTAAAAAAAGAAAAATCTCCGTTTTACACATGGATATCAGAATTAATTTTGGAACTGATGGAAGGCAGAGCGTTTTCAGAAAACAACTGAGGAAAACTTCCAAGCAGAAAAGGTGTTTTGTTTTAAGAGTAGCTTCATAAATGTCACCTTTGTCCTACAGAATCACACACAACAACAATGTAAAAAGAACAAGTAAGGATCTTTTTAGCTAGAGGTCCTACATGACAAACCCTGACTGGTAGAATCGTATCTGAGCAGAACTTTTCCATAAGGACAAGCCTCTTTCTATCCCCCCCTCAGATCTTCATGCACAGCTGCCACTGATATCAAAATCCATCTGTCAACAGCAAACAGGAATATGCATGTCCTAAGTATTACTGCCAAGACAACGATCATCTTAGCGAAGCTTCTCATCTCCACAACTGTCTTGAACATTAAGTTGAGTATATGTTCTTAATGCTTTTGTGGATCATTAAAATAGATTCTGTAACCTAGTTTATAAAAGGGTAGCATGAAACCAGGACATCAAGAGAAGATTGAAGTCCTTTCTCAGATCTTACAGATATATTTTTTACTTACTGCACAGCTATAATATTTCTTGGTGGATGTTTCTTTGGCTCGTGTTCTCAGCCTGCACCTCAACTTATATCTAATACAGAAAGCAGTTGAGACCTATTCATGCATTTTTATAAAATACAAGAAAATGATGCAATCACTCCTAAACTACATCCCATTTTAATCTCATAATACAAATAGCAAATCTATTTCCTATAATCCAAAAAGATGACCACAGTGCCCTCTCAAGGATTCTCTTAGCTATCACTGTTTAGAAATTATTTTTTTACGGCAAGAATTGTAATATTTTTTACTTGTGTTGAAGAACAGTGAAATGCCTTTATAAACATCTGCATTTTGAAGCTACCCACCAGGCACAAAACTAGGTCTATGTATTTCTAGCAGAACTGTTTTTCCTTAAAGCAAACAGTTTTACCACATGGAATGTCTGGTTACTGGTATCCATAAACTCATTCAAGTAGTTTACCGCTGGACTCCACTCTCATCATATCATTATCTCAAAAAGGAAAACACAAAGGACAAGCAGCAGCAGTGACTACAGCGCACAATGCAAGTGAGATGACTTCTCAGGAGTGGCAGTAGTAGGAACCTATAGTGCTACAGTGAAACCAGACTGCAGTAACAATCCATTCCATGGATTCCATGGGAAAGACAAAATAAAATGTCAACATCAAACCAAAAAGCACCAGCAGAGAAACCAACAAGTAGAGCTACTGGCATTTTGGTTTACCGTGAGAATTAGAACCAAATCCCAACCAATCCCCACATCACGTTTCTCTGGCTTGCAAAGCAGTCTAAGGATGAGAGAACAACACTGCTATCAAAGGACACAAAACTGGAAGCCCTGAACAAACCAGATGTGTACCAATGTGTTTCAACAGCTAAACAAGGATAGAAATTTGAACCAACGTGAACATTAACGCTGAAGGATGTGTTTTCTTCCCCACATTTCCAAACAGACAAGAACTCTCAGCACAGTGGGAACAATGGGTATAACGAAGATCTGAATGGCATCAGTTAGACTTTGTAGAGTTAAGTAAGGCAGTCCTCTTCATCTTGCATTAAAAAGATGAATCCACTTAACAGCAAATGTTTGTTTGTTGGCCTTCTGTGGGTCTGTGTTGTGTGTTCCAACTGCATTACACATTGTTCTCATTTGATGTGATTATATCACAATAAAATTTAAATTCTGATGGGTGCTAACTGATCATTTTTCATGGCATCTTGCGCCATAATTGTACAACTTCCATCTGCCAGTTATTTCTTCTAAAGCAAAACTCAAGAAGGAAGAGGAAAAAAAAGTACAAATTTAACGTTTTTCTGCAACTGTCTTCCTTTTCTAAGATTTGCCCAATTAAATAGATATTCTCCCACCAATGGAAACAAGTAAAATTTTTCTTCCCTTCCAATAAAAGCAAATATGTCAGGGTAACCTCCAATAGATAAAGCTACAGTTTTCAACTAATGCTTATGTTCTGTAACATAAAAATGTGTCCTGAACTGATAAAGACCTTTCTCACGTCTCTGTCATATGCCTACTATTCACTGGCTTCCAAGAAAGCGTGAGCTTTCAGTGAAGTTCCTTCTCCACCTAACATCAGGGAAATCAATCTTATTTATTTATATTTTTGAGTCTTCTGCAAGTCTGAAATTATGATGCCATCTATTTTCTTGCTGTAAACGATGTAACCATCCCTGTCTTTCAATGGAACGGGTTACTACATATGACAACTTTAAAGTTATTTCCGAGTGAATAATTTGTAAACCCTTGAAGTCCAATCATCCAGCTTTTGTCTCCGAAGATCATACCTCTGGGATCCCTGCTGCTGCATACTGAGGCTTAGCAACTAGGTATTTCTAAATTCATTTAATCTCCCTAAACTTAGTCTTCATTATTGAAGCTTAAGTCATCTTCTTAAGTAGAAGCTTAAGTCACAACTGTGTATTCCAAAATTCATTTTATGCTACTCAACGTAAGGTCTTATAGTCTTCATTACTGAAGCTTAAGCTACCTTCTTTTTAGAAACATACTCTAATTGAATTTAAGCACTAAAATTAATGTATTTTTAATTTGTGACTAATTCCAGAAGTAACCATTAACATCTTCATAGCCTTTATGTTCAAAAATATTCACTGTTAATTATTTTTTCTCCTTATCAAGTATTTCTTACGCAGATCCAATTTTACCTACCCTTTTCTCACACCGTTCCACCTGTATAATCAGTCAAGGAAAGATTTCTAAGTCCCACCAAATACCCTCTTTAATTATACTGTGCCAATTCAACCATACTGTTTTTAAGATTCTGTACAGACACCTAAGTTCAATTAAATCGGTCACATAAAATGAAAAAATTGTCTGGCATCAAGTTCTGTTTTTAGATTTCTCAATTACTCGCAATTTTACACTACTTAGCTGCACGTTACTTTACTTCTTTGTACAGCTTTAACACCATTCAAAGATTTTTCCAAGGTCTCTGGATCATTTATTATTATGTGCACTTTGTATGTTTTCAAAAGACTGAGAAACAGTCACAGTAAACTTAAACATAAAAACCAGGACAAACTAAAATTAGGTATCTAAAAACGTTTTTTATTAAGTATTGTTATTACAATTTCAAATTAATTATATTTCTTAAGTAGTGAACTAGTGACATTCACTAATGCCTACATAAAGATTCTGAAAAATTTTCCCCGTTTTTTGGAACATACAATGTGAAATACTTGTGCTATGATTTTTTTTCCCATATGAAGTTTTCTTCCATCATTACACTGAATTGGCTTAGTTATATTCCTGTGTACTGAGGCTTCAGATCAGTGATTTTTGTAAGTTTTTTTTTTAATTGAAACACACGTGCTAGAATCACAGTTAAAAGTGACTGTGCCATTGAGACACTAACATTTTATCTTCTCACACCTTCACAGATGACAGAAAATTATATATCTAAAGAAGTACCTGAGGAACCAGATATGACAAAGTGTAGAAAGAAATTTCTACCAAAAACTGAGCCTAAAAGTTAAACAGGAAACCACATGGCAGAGATTTTCAGTTAAAAGATATATTACCTTGTGTATGATAATGCTTTTGAAGCTTTATTTGTGCAGAACTATAGCCTACAACAAGCTTCTATGTAGCAGGTGCTCATAAGCAACAATAAACAAATTGCAAAGTAGTGGCCATTCTCACTATCCCAACAATGCTGTGAATTGATTTGATTTATAAGCCAGAGCATGAAATACTAACTGCAACTAGCATTAAAATCCAGAGAATCACATCCTGAAAAGCTACGCTAACAGACACTGTTTTGCATACAATGCATATTTATGGATCCTGGAAATGCTTGAATGCTGACAAACTAACTTAATGTAAATTTAAAACACCGAGCATCACAAACAAAATGATAGCAATTAACATGGAAATGCCAACAGCAACACCTAAATAAGCTAGCTTCAAATCCATCTACTCAACTCTTTGCAAAATCCCTCCATTCATAAACAGTAACGTTGCCTGCTTTTGTATAACTACTAAGCACAGCTTAAGAATGTAACTGAAAATTTGAGTTCTTCGTTGAAAATGCACAGGACCACATTTCTGCGCCTGGGCTAGAGGGAGTGAGAAATCTGGAGAACTTTGCCAATCAATTTACCTATATTAATTCAGCATCAGTTGAGCAACACCACTATCTGATCTTATACCTTTGTTTCTTTATCTTGATGTAACATCCAGTAATATTTTCTTCATTAACTACCTCAAGCTACTAACAACAAACTCCCTCAAACCTTTCCAACCAGAGTCCTTGCACGGGCTTCGGCAAAAAAAACTGTCTTGAATCAGTCACTTGATTAATGGTGAAGAATAAGGCTTCACTGCATGGCATCTATAACACTGATTTTTTAACACTCTTAGCAATTGCCACATGTACATTTCTTTTCTCAGGCTTTTAGACAAATGATCTGAAGTTGCATCATGCACTGTTCCTTCAACACATTAAGGAATAAGCACACTGAACTGCATTGAAGATGCATTGAAAGGTGGACTGAAGAGAATTTGTAAATCCACTCAAAAAGTTCAGATTAGCTTGACAAGATGGCACTGAAGTTTGCAGACAAATTGCTGTTATTTGAATGCACTGCATTTTGGCGTAATTTAAAGTGGAAGTAATTGTTCAATATGCAAGAAAAGTGACTGAGAAACACTGCTTGAGGCAACAGCACAATGGTTGTTGCTGAGAGAAATTTGGAGGATTAAGAAGGAAATGCGGAAAGCAGAGAACAGCATAGGAAACCAGAGAAAGCCAGCAATTATTTTAAGTGCTAACCTTTCCCTGTTTTTAATCAGCGTTTAGATTAAATTCTTCTGCAACAGAGTCAAGATCACTCAGACTGAAGATCTAAAGCAACTTTAAAATAATAACAGCTGCAAATTAAACACCAAATGACTACACAACTACAGGAATGACTTACTGTTTTTGGCCCTGAACAGGCACAGGTATACAGTTATATGAACAATTTCTTTTATAGTAGACTGCTCATCTCCACTGTAGTTAAAAATAATGAAAATAGTCATTATCATTTTTTTTTTTTTTCCTGATGAAAAGTTTTCAATGCTAGCAGAAAAGCCTGAAGAGTTACCAGAAACTTCTGAGTGGCACAAGCAGACAGATGGGGTTCTCTAAATTTTTTTGTGCTACAGTAGCAGCATTATCCATTCTCTTGATAGCAAACTTAAAAGCAAACAGTAAACCTTTAATGCTGCTGGAGAGGTAACAAACCCACCCCCTTTCTCAGCAACCTTATCACATAATCTGAATTTTAGTAACAAACCTCATTCTCTGGCATGTTAACTCTCTGCAGCATCTGTCACTGCTATGAATGGTTGATCATAAGTACCTCTGTAGTCATCTCAATGCTATTAAGCAGATGGCAACGCTAAATCCGAATGATGTAGTACATCTCCCTAGTGGACTTTGTTTCCATACACTACCATTATTCTACAATTCCTCAGCGATAAATCTTATGTATTCTAGAGAACATTTAACAGCGAACTGACAATGCCAATTGATTTATTAGCACCAGTTTCTCTTTGCCCTATTATCGTCTTCGCAAACGCTTGTGCAGCTCATGTATGGAGCCACTAAGGGACAAAAGCACATTTGCTCAATTTGCAACACATTTCAGAGATTTAAAATCAACAGATTTTTTTCTTCACATAAAAAAATCTCAAGATTGATCTACCAGCTAAAAAGTAAGACCCCATTAAATTCTCTGGTTTCTTCCACAACATTCTTCTCTACATTTTTGTACTAAAATTGTTCTAGCACTAATACCAGACCACAAAAATGCCCACTTTCTGCAATAAATCTGAGTTAAAGATAGGAGCTCTAGATGGATTTGGGAAGTCTCTCAGAGTTGGTTACTTCTCACTGGTGACAGGATGAGAGGAAATGGCCTCAAGTTGCACCAGGGTAAGTTTAGGTTTGATATCAGGAATAATTTTTTTTAAAGAAAGGGTTGTTAAGCACTGGAATAGGCTCTTCAGTGAGGCAGTTGAGTCACCATCCCTGGATGTGTTTAAAAACCATTTGGATATGGTGCTCAGGGACATGATTTAGCAGAGGGTTGTTCAAGTTACAGTAGTACAGTCAGGTTGTGGTTGGATTTGATCTTTAAGGTCTTTTCCAATCAGAGTTATTCTGTGATTCTAAGTCTGTGTTGTGTGAGCACACGCACACACACAATAAGGGGTGCTATCAAATCTACATGCATCAGACACACCCTCAAGTATCTGAACCAAGAGCCCCACAAGGAGATGCCACAGCAGTATCCTGCACTTACAACTCACACTCTACTGTAAGATCCTGAAGTTTTTGATGTAGCTCTTCAATATTTAATTACTATATGTTTTTATATGACAGATTTCCTGAAGGAATTACTGACTGCATAATAGGATATCTGTGCTGCATGACCAACTATCTTCAGCTCTATTTTTGCTGCTTTCTTTAGCATTTCCCTTAAATGATCAGAGCTCCCGGCCAGTTTTCATTGCTCTGTAAGTAAAAAGGCTGCTTCAATTGTTTGATTTTCAGAAGTTGAGAAATTTGTGTTAAATTCATTTTAGGTTGTTTAGCTTTTTATGAAAACACTGAACAGTGTTTAACCACCTTACTAGTTTGCCCTAATATAAATTTTGTCTAAGGATCCTCTGCAAAAAATTAGATGTAATTTAGTCACATCTCTTCTGAAAATCAGTTAAGATAACCAGCCAAGCTTAGCGCAGCTCCAAGGGATATCTTTTTAAAGTTTCTTTAACCATAACAAATAATTCTGATAAGAAAAAAACACACCCCCGAGCACTACAATCTGGGGCTTTGTCGCATGAACAAACAACTGTGGATAAGGAAATGTTTTAAATGAAAGCAACCTCTACAGGATTACAGGGCATTAAGATGGATCAGAACTTAGAAAGAACTCTGATGTTTCTCTCCTTATTAATGCTGTGACAGGCTTTAACTAAAGCTTCACATTGTGTACAACTTAGATACTTTCTTGTACTTGACAATGTTAAGTAAAACACCACTGAAATTTAAACAAACATGATGTGGTAGCCTCAAATGAGTAATAGGAATGAACTGCGTAAACAAATACAAATTCTGAGCTACCCCACTGCACTTAGAAATACACAATATGCTGTTCTTCATATACTACACCATCCTAGTCCATCTCAAATTTGGCCATTTTTGGAAATTACACTAAACACATTAATCAAAATTAAAAAGAATACTGGGGAGTACTGCTGTCCTGTACTGAATGGCTGAATTTGAAGAACTTATGCTCCTGATGCATACATCTTAAAGATGCAAAGAACAATTTGGAACTATTTCAATCCTAGTGCAAATTTCCATTTTTAACAAAGGAATCACTGAAATAAGGAAAATCTTTAAAAACAAAATAAGTATTCAAACCATCTCAACTTTATCACACAAGAAAATACATCTGTAAACATTAACCAGTTCTAATGAGGTGCAGGAACAGAATTCCTGCACTGAATAACTACTGCAAATGATTTAATAAACAAAACTCATCTTTTCAGTTTATTAGTCATCTCACAAATTTCCTTGTTAATTTAGAATATCGTTCTTGAGAAATCAGTACCAGAAGATACACTAAAATGCTACTACTTTTTCAAAAGATCATTGCTTTAAACATATAAATGGAAATAAGAATACGTTTGTTATTAAATGTGTTTTAAACATGTGAACGCTCTCTATGCATAAACATCTTTTCTATCCATGCATCACAAGTGAGGTAAAATATAAAGAAAAGTTTAAGCTACGACAATTCTATTTTTCATAATTTCCTTCACAGAAAGAACACTGTAATGTAACTAAATATGATAAAACATCTCTTTGTGGTTGAAAAACATTTTGCAATATGTGCTACTATTGATATTCAAATTAAATGCTATTAGTCTAGGTAGCTCAGATGGCTGTTGATAGTTACTACTTCTTGACTGCCAAGACAAACCTAATATTCTTTTCTGCCAAACTAGAAAACATGCAGAGAATGAGCATCCGTACCCCAAGAGAAATTACAAATGAACCATTTTTTGTTTTCTTTTAGCATACTTAACAAAATTATGGGAAAAATAGTATTTTGAAATTAAGTGGAGATCACAGAGTAATCAATTTGTGAAGCATCCCCTTCCATAACAAGTTTAAGCATATCAGAAGAATATATAATATCTACACATACACATATCATTGTTAGGGCTTTATTCATCAATTTCATCTCTTAGGAAAAAATTTGCTAATTTTAGTTCAAAGGAAAAGAAATCCTAGTGAAATCCTTAGCATGAAAAAGAAGCAAACTGTAGCAATGTTTTCAGTTTTGGCTCAGTCAAATGACTTGGTAATGAAATCTGATTGCTATGTGCAATAAACCCTGTTACCCAACACTAGAAGCAGTAAAATAGTACAGAATTACCAACATAAAAGTTGAGGACTATTCTGGTAATATTCTTTTTGGGGAAAAAAAAAAAAAAATCTATTACCAGCAGCTGGTCTCTAAATGCCTACAGAGCATTGTATTTTGGAGGTCCTACACTGTCTTTTTTTAAAAAAATCCATTTTTAGTAGCTTATAACACTATAGGAATCAAGTACCATATATACAAAGGTAATATTTCCCTTGTGTTAGTTCTCAACAATAATGACATTGGAACATTCCACTACGATTTTCCACATGAAGTTGATGGGCACAGGGAAGAATTTATAAATACAACAAAATTTAAGTTGGGTGTGTCAACACTAAAGTAAAGCAGATGTCAGTTATAAACAGCTTTGATCTCAATTTTGCTTTAAATTGTTTTGCAGTCTTTCAGACCACACTGAAAAAAGTAGAGTAAACACTGTTGAAGCTAAATGCTATTTCTCTGATTCTTTCATTAACACACATCCAGCAGCATCTCCCTTCCCTTCCGTCTCGCTTCCAGTGGGCATGGCTTAAAGCTCTCATTACTCCAAGCAATCAAATTACACTCAGTAAAACATGCACAAGAATCCCCTCTGCTTTTTCAAATGTATCCACTAGAAACAGCTCATACTGGGGATCATCAGCGAAACTTTGTGTGACATGGTGTTTGCTATTAATTCAAACTGATACCTAATACAAGTAGCTAGTACTTCACAGTTGTTTTTTTTGTCGCACTACTGGAAATCTGGACACCTTATTTTTCTATGTAAGTCATGTGATTTTCAAGTAACTTCTTTAAGCAAAAATCAAAGAAAATAAATCATTTTTAAGATATCACTTCTGTTTCTTTTCAACCACTCAGTAATTGATTTTCATACTGGTGGTACTAGAGACAAAACACAGCAGGTTATTTCCAATAAGCCTTTTATAATATTTTTGTTGTCTAAAATAAACCTGAAAAAGTCTAAGTAAAGTTAACTTTCTAACTGCACAGTATTTCACCTACAGAACTTGAAACTTACCTTTGTGCTTGAGTACTGTAGCTGTTGTCATACGAATCATAGCTTTGCTCATCGTAAGCAGTTCCATAGCCATCATCGTATTCCTGAATGGATATAAAAGAAACATAAAATAATAACCCCTCAAAATACTTCACAAACAAGACAGTAACTCAGTTCTAAATATGATTGTACTCTCAAAAAACAGACATGACATATGTACACCCTAAAATGGCAAAATCTCGATGTTCTTGATGTTCACACCATACAGAAGTTGAATATGAAAACGGCTGACAATGATGCTGGGCTTTCCTTAAAGGATAAAATGTGGAAAAATAAAGAATTGCCACAAATTTACTACCAGATAACACAATAAGCTGAACTAAGCTCAGCTACTGATCAGTAAAAATGACATTTCCTTGGTAGTGAACCCTCATAAGGAGAATTAGGAAATCCTATCCAAATATCCCAAAGGCCTCAATGAATATTTAGAAGTATCTTGTCCAGTTTCACCAAGTAAGAAAGCCCTCTGAAAACAAAGGGAGTTAGAGAAATGAAGATCATGTAACGTCATATAAATTATGCTTTCTGAGAAAGTGGGTTATCAACCCTGGCAATGTAAGAATAAAGTATCACAAAAGAATCTCTTTCATAGAGAAAGAAACCTTATAAAGAATCTTTCAGTAATAACTGAAAATAATAAAACCAACTACTTGTGACAATTAGATAAAGATTGTCCAATGCCAGTAGAAAACACCTCCAGTAATCTCAATCTGACAGCCTGCTGGAAGGAAAATTTTCTATAGCAGAGTCATTGAGATCCTCAAACCAAATAAGAGCTGTGAAATTGCTATCTATGAGGCTTTTTAGAACTTCCCCTGTCATTTGATATTGCTTATATGGAAAACTAAGCAATCAGCCCATTAATACTGCTTCACCACCGACCACTGAAAATTACTGCTTCCCAACAGTGATCAGTAGAAGGATGTCTATCAATATTTGCAGGTGAATAACAGCTGATTCCTATGTCTGGAACAGGAAACAAAGATTCCTCCAATTGTGAAAAGAAATGCATGCCTGAAATGAAAAGGAAATTCATTGTTTTCTCTTTCATCAACTCACTGCCCTGAAACTAAATATTAAAATAGAATCTTAGCATTTTCTTTGCTCATCTGATACGGATATCAATTTTCCTTGATGCACCGCACACTAAGCCCACAAAACCATTGCCTCTTGGCACTTAATTATGAACAAGTACTTTATTACTTATTGATGCAATGCACAGACATCTGTTAACAATAGAGTCATTGATAAACAGCAGAAGCTGTCTGAGCCAATGTACTTGCTCTGTTCCAGAGCATTTACATGACATTTGGGCTCCTCTCATAGAATCTACCAACTGTGAAAGCCTAAGAGGGAGTCTCAGATTTCAAACTATGTGCAAATAACGGTGACAACAAATGAAAGCAGAAGACTGAAATTAACCTTTTAACATTTAATGAGAATTGGTCCTGTTCTTCACATTTATATAAACTTTTTCATTAAAAACAGGCTGGAAAAAAAGGGGAAAACAAGACTACTCCAAAGCTATGGTGTGTCTATGACTTCTCACAGAAGAACATAATAACAAACTAAAAAGGAATGGACTTCTCAGGTTAACAAAGCATACAAAAAAATGAAAGCAGAATTTTGGGAAAGCCCATTTTTTTTGTATTATACTTGAGGATCCGGTGCTACCTTTCCATTCCACAGAAAGTTTGCTTGGAATTCATTACTGCTGACTTTTGCCATGCTAATTTCTGCAGTAGTGAATTTAATATCTTTTTCATTATTAGTATTTTGCTGTAGGTAACTAAGTTTTGATTGAAAAATAGCTAGATTCTATTTTTTATATGTAGGACTCCTATCACTTAAGCATGATGTTGCTTATTATCATAATCTGCTTAAATAGACTGATTTTAGTGCTGTATTTATACTTATAAAAATCACAAATTTACATAAAAAAATACACATCCAGTGCTACATGCTGCAAAAATTGAATATTTTTATAAAGCTGCTGACATCTCGTGAACAGAAAAGATTCAAATTTCAAAATGTTTTTATACAGTGCACTTGAAATATCAAGGGCCGAGGGGCAACTGAAGTCTCTACCAGAACATTCCATGAACTAGGTCTGATGTTGTATTTTCTGTCAATCATACTGGATTTGCAAACTTTCTCTTTCAGGAAGTTATTAACAAGGCTGGGCAAAGTAGAGTATTTTAATGCAATCAAAACCACACAGTATTTTTGTTTTTATTTCTGAAAAAGACCTCTTGTGACTTCAATAAATGTCTCATTTAACATTAGTTAATACCTATGTGAAGGATTCTCAGTCATCTGACATGCTTCAGGTAACATAAAACATGTAAACATGAATGCAAATATTTGTATTTATATTTATATAAATAATACAAAACATGTAAATTTAACTTTATATATTCAAATGTAATAAAAAGTATAGAATATAGGTGCATATTTAAGAACATCAGATTCACTGGCCAACGCTGCTGCAAGTGAGTAGAAGAAAAATTACACCTTCATATAAATATTTCCATTACAGGCACCTTATTTAGGCATCTTTCAGTTATTTCTAGAATACTATTGTTCTATTTAAAGCCACTTCATGTAGCAGACAGCATTTGCACACCTACCGATCAAAAGCAATATAATGGACTTCCCCTATACTCCATTTACACAGGGCTAAAAAAATACCTCTAGCTGAAGATAATAACCACAGAATTGCAGAATCATAAAGGTTGGAAAAGGCTGCTAAGATCTTTAGTCCAACCATTGATTCGCCCCCACCAAACCATGTTCCTTGGTGCCACATCACCATTTTTTTTGAACACCTCCAGAGACAGGGATTCCAGGGATTCCATCACCTCCTTGGGGAGCCTGTTCCAATGCGCTGCTCCTCTCCGTGAAATTTTTCCTAATATTCAACTTGGTGCAACTTAAAGCCATCACCTCTTGTGCTGTCACTAGCAACAGACTCCCATCTCACCACAACCACCGTTCAGGCAGTGGTAGAGAGCAGTAAGGTCTCCCGAGCCTTCTCCTCTTCTCAGATGAAACAATCCCAGTTCCCTCAGCTGCTCCTCACATGGCTTGTGCTCCAGACCCTTCACAGCCTCGTTATCAGTAAATATCAACAAATACCAGTATTTGTCTCCCAAAAACAAAAGCACAAGCAAGAACATTTTATCTATGAATGGAAGCATTCTGCTTTGATGATTCACCATCCTGCTTCTCAGTACAGCCTAGAAAACCAACTCTCAAACTTAGTCTGATGAAAAGGCAGCAAACGTGCTGCGCAGTTTATGCTTACAATACAAAAATGTAAAAAATACTGAGCTGAAAATGCTACAACTGACTTAAAAGTGCAGATATTTTTCACAGGACAACTGAAACATAAACAAGAATGGTATCATGAGAAACTGTCCTGATTTAAATCCTGATTTTAGGAATTTATTTTCAAATTAAGAGATTAGGTAGAATTATATGGCAGATGCTCTGAAACGATATGAAATAGTTCTGTATAATCTCAAACCTTCTTAACTACTACTCCCTTAAGCTAGCATCACATTACATTTCCTCTTAAAAAGAACTCATGCCTGCAGTTGTCTTAATGACAGTGCCTGCAACGGATGTAAATCCAGGGAGTGGAGAACAGCACAGAAATTCTTCGTAGACAGAATCAATGGCATTGTGTAAGCATTCATCATTCAAGTATGTTAAACAGTAAGTCACAGTCATGGGTCAAATGGTAATAAAGCTAATGAAAGTGATCTCTGTCAAAACTGCCTGTAAGCAATGACAATAACAGGTAAGTGCTTGGGACATCTTTAGGTGAAATTCACAATGTTTCAAACAGAGCTTGGCAGAAGCAGGCAAAAAAAAAAAAAAAAAAAAAAAATTGTAAAAATTTCACTTTAGCAAAGTCATTTGCAGTGCTAAAAAAGTAATTAAATCAGTAAGAAGTCAAATTCCCAGCTCTCTCTCAGTAAGAAAATTCACCCAGGTGAAAAAAATTAAGGCTGTTATCACTACAACGTAAGGGTTTCTGTTTCCTTTCCTCATCATTCTCAGAAATTAATACTCATAGCAGTACTTTATCATCCAATGCCAATGGAGTGCCTACCTTTCAGAAAAGAACTATTACATTCAGAAAAGTACTGAGTGCAGAAATGGACTTGACGGAGAAGGCACATAAGGTAATATCAGCATGAAGAAATGAAGGATATTTTTAGGCAAATTAGAATGGTAAAAGGAAGCAACAGCTGTTTTACTGTGTAAAAATGACATCACCCCATCACTTAAATAACAGGGAATAGCGAGCTATCAGGACAAGCACGGGCAGCTAGTACCATCTGAAGTCTGAGTGATAACACTAAGTACATTTGCAGCAAACAGGCACAGGCTCTAAGCTCTTAGTTTGAACATTTTCATTTGTTTTCATTTAGAATTGCACATTCAACCAGAACAATCAAGGTGTTTATGAAATGAGAAAGGTGCACTGGTAGGTTGTTTCATACACTTTAAAATAATAATTAGAGAACTTGCTAAAGAATATGGCAGCTGCACTGAAATCAAGGCAAGACTATTTCAGTTCTCCTGTATACAATGGCAGGAGCCAGAGTCAGAATCACAAAGACTCACACCTACAGAACTGCATCAAGTCACAGAGGTTCAAATTATGATTAGCAGCTTGAACTCTGAAATAATTGAGGAAAATATTTTATGCTCAATGCAGGTTGTGTTTCAACCTCAAGATAGGCAGGCAAGAGAAACTTTCCAGCTTTGTCACCAAAACATTTGACTGTTTCCACAATCAAAAAACACGTTTGAGTTCCTGACAAAAAAAAAAAAAAGCTTTTCCACTGTTTTTCTGGCCCATGTTCAAAATCCCAACAGTTTATTAAAAATAAACAAATAAAAAATAAAAGGAAAGAAAACAAGCAACGACTTGTGGGACTTAGTATCTTTAAACTTTTTTTTTTTTTTTAAAACATTTATTTTTGCTTGACCTACTTAGCAAGTAAAAGAACTCTGAAACATACAAAAAAACAAGAAACCATGTTTTTGTGTTCTGAACTTCATTTCCAAAAGCCTAACCAGAATTTAGCCTGACTTTAAGTACTTTTGAAAAGCCCAACCCAGTAAACACACTGCTTTAAAAATCAAGTAAGATTTCCGTGTAAACCACAGCATTATCCACAAAAGGGAACAGAAACAGAAAAGACAGAGAGTATTTCTGTAATCCCTGGAGAATGAAGTTATGACAAATCCTTTTCCAGGAACTGAAGCTTCACTGAAAAAAAACTAAGTAAACAAGAACATCCGAATTTAATTTGATTAAAATGATCACAAGTACTAAGGAAAATATCAGAATTCAGAATCACAGAATGGCCTGGATTGGAAGGGACCTCAAAGATCTAGTTTCAATCCCACTGCAGGCAGGGTTGAATGCCTTGGCAAATCAGAACATGGTGTAATTCCTGCAAAGTGAAACAAAAATTATATTGGAACTCAATTCAGTTAGGACTTTTATCCTTTACAACTTTTGAGTTAGCTCTTAGCCTTATATCTTGCCTTGCATCCTGGGAAACGTTCACTTGGAAATAAAGACTTCACAATTTTCATATGGTATACAAACATTTTGCTGCCACTTCCAAGAGATCATTCCTTTTCTACAAGCAACAGTAAGTGAGCAAATTAATGTTAATGAGAAGGAAGTCGGGTTTAAAAGCAGCCTGCCCTGCAAAATCAACACAGCTCCAAGAAATTGCTCCCACAGTATGCTCTGTATGATCCTCACTTTCAGTTTTTGACATCTTCCAAATTTGGTGTGATCTCAGTGAAGAGATGCAGAAAGGATATTTACAAATGAGAACGTTGTGTTAAATGGTTAAACTTCAGAAGTTCCTATCAGCTAGACTCCATATAGCCCCTGAGCACCTTTCAGAGTGGATATTAAGACACCCAGTAGGTACTGAAGCCACCTAACACAAGATTAGTGGTAAAAATGAAGGCATGAAAAACATTTCTTGCAGCCTCAATCCTTGTTTGTATTTAATAAGCATTTAGACAGCAATCTTACATATGTGGTTTAACTCTCAGGCACACTGTGTCTCACTCTCTGTGTGGAGCCAGGAGTTGGGCTTTACGATCTTCATAGGACGCTTCCAACTTGGGATATTCTATGGTTCTGTGAGTGTAGTATGAACAATTCTTTAGGAACTCATGCATAGACTCCTATACTCATTGCTCTAAACTCATCACCATTACATCTGGCGTTTTCCACAGAGGAAAAAGGACTTGATATTACATCCAATACTCAGCATCTGCAGAATTGAAGTTGAATGCTGGA
The DNA here is from genome assembly GCF_019238085.1 of Lagopus leucura. Taxonomy (NCBI): domain Eukaryota; kingdom Metazoa; phylum Chordata; class Aves; order Galliformes; family Phasianidae; genus Lagopus; species Lagopus leucura. The sequence goes on along the minus strand of NW_024962263.1, from coordinate 84,815,801 downwards.
GATTAAGCCTGAGAGAATTTGAATAAACTTTCTAAGAAGATGCACTAAAAAAATAGGTTGATCAGCTGAATGGGCTCTCACCTGGAAACATTAAGGCTTTGCATTCATTCCTTTCACTAATGGATACATACATATTTTATAATCATCACTGGGTTGTGAAATGGAGTTTTTGTTCTTAGCCATCCAGCCAAACATCACTTGTAAACAAACCACCCCCACCTCCTCCTTCCCCTTAATCTTCCCACAGAATTCTTAGAGTTCCTTCCAAAATGGAAACGATGGAAACTGCAGCTCATGACACTGAGAATGCCAGGACAGCCAGCAGCACGGTGATGAGCACATGCTCCCCAGAGAGAACTGAGGAAATGTGAATATCTGCAACAATAATCTCAACTGAAGGCCTTCCACTGCTTTCAGTGGAACCAAGCTTTCAATTAAGTGAGACTTATAGCATTACATCTCGTCTTTTTTGTGTAGATCTTGTTACCCAGAATGTTATTATGTCCACTGAGTTTTCTCCATTTTTGCAGGGAACAGAATGAGCTTGGCCTCACACTATTGTCATGAATGTAACTTGTAGTATCAGTATAGCCTTGCAGAATGGACTTAGCATGACAATTAAAAGCTTGTCTGAATTCAATCTGAAGCACCTCTTTGTGCACCAGTAAAAGCAATATATTTCTGGAAATACCCATAAGTGTATGCTTCGGAGACTGTAAACTTTAGCAATTTCTAAGCTTTAGGATCTTCCAGAATCAGATGATAGCTGAAAACAGATCATAAAATTTAAATTTTGTTATCAGCATCTATTACACATTGAAGTGTTCTGTAAATTCTTTGAAGTAGGCTGTGTCTTCAAATTAAAAAAAATATCAATTTACAATCACTGTAAATTGTTCACAACATTCTTATTCAAGTTACAATTTATTCAACATTAGAAAGACTCCCCAGGTCTCTTACTATTAGATGTTTCGTCTTAATTCAGTTTTTTATTACAGAATATTTCAATGAGAGTGCATTCTTCTTGAAACTCTAACTGCTAAACATTGTGCATGCAGCATTAGGAAAATGTGCCATTAAGGTAACCCTTGTTGGAACATAAGGAAGCATCAGTAAACTGCCAGAAACAGGACTAAAGCTCTTCCATCACTCCCACATACAAAGCGGGACATTCAGAACTGTTTTCCAAAATAGTGCTTAAACAAGTCTTGTCCATGACTTGCTAGATTACCAAGTTATTTTTTGGTTCAACAGACTATGTGCTTTAAATCCGTGTTTAAAGTTCAATATTTAATGCCTAAGAACTGATTATCAGTTTAGGTAAATATCAAGTTTCATTTAACACATTTTAAAAAAGAACCCGATGTGGCATCACAACAAATATATTCAAGCAGTAGAGAACTGAAAGAGAATATCTGCAAAACATTTTTGTGAAATGAGAATAGCAGCAAATAAAAATCTAATCTTGAACAGCTTCAGTTACATTGCTGCGTTACTAATTCGGAAAAAAGCCTCAAAGTTTTAAAGCTGGTGGGAAAACAACAGCAAAAAACACAGACAAGTTGTTACTAGACAGTACTTGAGATTGAACAGTTACATTCTTATCCTGTGTTTGACTGAATATTAAGAAATCAACAGTAGAAAAAAAAAGTAATAATATTACTTATTTCCTGCTTATTGAAAATTATGGAAAAGACTAAAATCTCCAAGTAGTAAAAAATTTCTATTCCTAATCTTCATGGAATAAATTGGCAGCTTAAAAATACATGAAAAATATTTTGATTTACCTACTGCATGTTTAGTAAATGCAGCAACTCTTGATTAAGAGAACAGCATCCCTGAGACTATCTGGCTTAAGTAAAGCCAGCAACCATCTAGGATGTTTTCCTTTGTCCAAGTATTATAAAAATAATCCTGGACATCATTCTACCTCATACTAGGCTTTCTCCTGACCCAAGCATACGAGGATTTAGAAACGGGAGGTGTATTAGCCTTCTGAGAATGTTTATCACACCAGAGCAGAGATTAGAACAGCCATTATAAAGCTGGCTGGCTGCAGAGACCTGAATTTTTCCTATCACATAAACTGATGCTACGGCTATTAAAAAGACAATGTTAACACAAGATGATAAGGAGCTGTGGTTTAGTAGCTTCAAAAACTCCATCATGGTGCTAGCAATATGGTGAAGTCCAAGAGAAATGGGTTGAATGCGATACAGTAGTGAGACTGGCAAAAAATGGAAAACTTGAATTGGAAAAAAAAAGTGGAGATACTGCTGCTATTCCAGTACTTATGTGACTTCAGCAGAGAAGGCCACATCCAGCATCCAAGAGTGTTATAAGCCTCTCAGAAAGCTGACTGAGCGATGAAGGCGGTCTATCTCTATGTAGAGCCTTCTGTAAGAGTTAAGTCCTGTGCTCCTACTTCCAAATGTGGGACAGATCATCTATTCCTGTTGACTTCCAGCCCGCGTTAATTACCATCTATGTCAAAATCAAAGAGTCTTTGCTCCTGGCATCATCTCCCCAGTGTGAAATACTGCCTCCAAAATTAACCCTTCAGATTTGTCAGACTACTGTAGGTATTTTCAATTTTGATTTTATTTTTACATATAGTTTAAGTAATAGAAGATAGGAGAGAAATTAGGATAGACAGGAGGAAGAACTGAGTAAATTACTGTTAGATGATATATTTATTGGTCTGATGTGTTAAGGACTGTGAAATAAGTCATTAAAGGGAGTGATAAAGAAGAAACTAACTGTTCATGTGACTCAGTGATGGCCCCACTGTCACACCGTGTACATAATAGTATGTTAGAGAAAAGCGCAAAGATTTTATGTACTGACAGCTCTGCATCATCTTAGATTACAGAATTACAGAATCAAGTTTTGAAGGCTTCATCCATTATACAGCTTGCTTCCTTCCAAACTTGCACAATTTTACACTGTTTTAAAGAGTACAAAGTAGAGATCTGTTGGAACTGAAAACCTTCACAGATCTTTGTAGACATTTCAGACCACAACAGAAATGCTCTGTAACTTCTGCAGATATCTCTGGGGTTGAGATATCTCTCTGGGGTTCAGAAACTATGCCATAGATGCTGCTTAAATAGCTTCCTAATGATACTCACATCTACTGTCTATTGTCCTCTCAGCAAGCTGTGACACCTTACCCAGCTTGGATATTCAGGATTGCAATACAGCACTTAATACTTACCAGCAATTAGTAAGCAAAGACTGAAATAGGACTCTAATCATGTCTCCTTACTCACTAAAATATACAGTTATGGCCCTTTGATTATAAGCTAAAATTGGACAGGTGGATGAAGTATCATGCATTGACACAACATGCAGTACTCTAATGGTTCATGTTTTCATCAGACTTTTCTAGCAAAGCTCAATTTTAACAAAGGAGGTACAAAATTTGATAATTTTAAAATGAATCTGCTTGCACTGCTTTTACCCTTGCTCAGATATTTGGAAGATAAGTGATGTGGTTTTAGACATTGTGTTGGTGTTTGTTTGTTTGTTTTGTTTTTTTGTTTTTTTAGTAGTTGTATAACACAGCACTGTTTCTATATGTATTTCCTAATATTCTCTCAAAAGAAACATACATCAGGATAGCAATTCAAAAGGCTGTTACTTCCATGTCTTGCTACACAGATATTAAAAAGTAAGAAATTAATCAGGTTTACTTTCTACTAAACGGACATTTAATCTACTACATATGGTCTAGAAATAGGCACAATTGATATGAAAGGACTATCAGGACTAATTGATTTCCAAGTCTTATGAAATAATCGCCTACTTACATCATCCACCTTGAACAGTTAAGTCAGGTATAGCCAAGAGACATTTGGATAAGTTGCTTAAGAACAAGTTCTCACAATATTAATAAACTACACTAGTTTATCCTTCATTGTTCAGGTACGTGAAAAAATGTTCATACTAGCAATATTAAACTTGTACCTCCACAAAGCAATGGTACATAGAACCTTATGTTTCTGACTGATGGACAACAGTTGAGATTTGATTTGAAACTTTTGTGGTAAGATAGAAGGTAGGCAGAAGAAAGGTGTTCATAAAATAGGAGAAGACATCTGAATAGAACTAAATATTTTCTGGAACTCCCAAGCTCTGTTTTTGCAAGCTTGAATGAAGAGATACAAAGTCTGGATAACAGAGTATGCTGTAAAAAGGGCGCATGAAGTTTAAAGATATATATGAGATCAAAAGTATTGTCCTTGAAAATGTTTTCTATTAAGACAACCCATTTTTATTACTACAGTTGTGATTTAACAATCTTTTTTTCTTTATCCCACTATTCTGTAAGTTCAGTACAAATTAAATTTATCCTTACAGTTCATAACTGTAATTTTCAATCATGTACAAAGTATTGTGCTATGTTTAATTTTTACTGCAGTGAAATCAAGACAAATATGTAAAGGCTGACTGAGATGACTGTGCATTGGATGATTATGGTAAAGTTCTTTGGATCAATTCTGAAGCATTCATAAAGCCATTTTAATTACCTAATCACTGAGCAAGTACTACGGCTATAAACACGGCTTTGGGCTCAAGAATAGAAATTACTCGAAGTGCCAACTTAAACATCTACCAACAACGTGGGTTTTCAGATTTTTTTAAAGAAGAAACCCAATAGATTTAAGAACTACATAAATATTTTGCTGAAAGCACTGTAAATGTCTTTATGATAGTACATAAAACCTGAAGTCTGAGCAGTATGAAACAATTCAAGCCTAAGAGGGTGATAAGATTATCACACTTTCCACAGATTCCGGGCGTAAGACTTCATTAGGTACTAACTGAAGAAGTTCTGTTGGGTTCTAAAGCAGTAGTTAGGCCCACCCCTTCAAAAATGCAAACACCTCATGTTAATAGCTCTGAGAACAGCTCAACTTACATATTCACCATATGTCTCCTGTGCCGGAGGTGGTGGAAGAGGCCGGTAGCCTGCAGGTGGAGGCACTCCTCTCGCTCGGGGTGCCAGAAGTCCACGGCTACGACTGACTGGCCCTCTACTGGGAGGCACTCCTCTGGGCGCTGGTGCCCCTCTCGGTACTCCTGCAGGTGGTGGAGGCACTCCTCCACGGCCCCTGTGAATACATGGATTATTTACATAAATATCCCCTTGGTATCTCTCTCAGTAGCTCCCTTCCACAACAGCGTGACAACCAGGCTTTGCTACAGACAGACAAAAATTATGAAAGAGCCATTTTAATTTGATATATTTCTGTATGCTCTAATTCAATTAAATGCATTACGCAGTAAACGCTGGAAGATTAAAAACTAGTCATATGATTCAGTGACGAACCTCTCAGTAGTTTGAGCCATTCTTTTTGCTGATCACATACAAAGAAACACTCAATTTGCTGGAATCAATCATCTTCACTAAAATTTGGTTTATAGCATGTGAAATCACAAACACAATATCAAGTTAATTTGAACCTGTCAAGCTATTTCATACTCAGATCCTGCACAGAGGAATCAGTCCCACCGCCCTTCTCATCCTGAGCAAGCTCCGAAATGCAATCCAAAGATCACAGCGCATGCAAGAACTTGAATGGGTCAGAATAAATTATTTTTCTTCTGGTTCTATGAAGTGATTTCCAGCTGTTGCACAAAACTTTCAGACATGTAATAAACGTGTAAAGTGTTCAACTGGACATAACCTATACAGGTATTCAAGGACAACAAATAATAGTGGTATATACATAATTTTTTTTTTTTAAATTCTGAAGGAGTAATAGAGGTCAACTTGCAACCCATTAATTTCAACAATTCTATATTTGAATTTCTTCTGCATTTCCATATTGAAGTAAAAAATCAGAGACAAACAGGGACAGTTTGCAGAAGTATTTGACCTATTTACAGGTAGAGTTCCCTCCTGCCTTCCTATAGTAAAGGCAGATCCCTAGAAGCACAACTTGCCAAGTTTGCATCAATTATCCTCTTTTCAATAGAATATCTAAAATATTGCTAATAGATATCTCCTTTCTAAAGGAGTCCATTTTCCCTCCATTTACTATAATTGAGTTTAAATGACTGCTCTGTAGGCATATTAGACTTAAGACACCATTACTGTCTAATATAACAATTACACAGAACAAAATGAACAAAAATTCTTCACTACCATCTCTACACACCATTATCTAATTTCTAGAGCAGTAATTGGATAAAAATATTCCGTCCTGATTTCAGTAGTTATTTCCAACTTCAGCAATACTGTAGAATAAGATCCAGATCTAGTTTCGAGATTTCAATTAAATTACATAAAGATCTTCTACTTCCAATGATTCCTAGCTAAGGTCCCTTCCAACCCAAGTCATACTGTAACTTTTTTTTTTTTTTAAAGAAACTTATCAAAAAAGTACTATTTTAGCAATTTATTTAATTCTTATTTTAAAAACTACATGAATAGTAAAAGAATGCAGAAATGTAAACACTTGCTAAAATCAGTATCTAATTGCTTCTAATTATTGATCAAAAAACAGAGAGTAAATGATTTAAAACTGTGCTTATTACTTGTTTTTGGCTAATCTGTAGAATGCCTCCTCAGGACAGGGTACCAGCTGCTTATTTGACTTCACTGAAGTGGGGGCAGGGGTGAGCAGTGATGTTCCCAGACACAGCCTGCTGAAGTAATATAAAGAAATAGCAAATGTGACACTTTCCAAGCGAAGCCAAAGAAAGGGAAATGATTCTACTGGCATAGACAATAGTCAATACCAAGTTTAAAAAAAAAAATCAGTCAAAAAACTCGAGAATTGCAAGACAATATTCTTCACTGCATCCTCCATGTTGGGTGTAAGTGAAAGAAGGAAGAAATTGGATATGCTGAAAAACATGGAAAAACATTTGGAGGAAGAAAAGAGTTTAATTTTTAGAGCCTGCATTAGTTTATTCTTGGAGAGGTATTATAACACCAGATACACAATTAAAAGATATCTTCTGCATTTCAAAAAAGTTAATAGGATTGATGTAGAGATGGTGGGAAATCATACTTATATTAGAAGAACATTTATACATAAGTTTTCTGAGTTCTTGAGACAGTTATGAACAATCTGTGAAGTACAGTACTGGGCTACACCACTCGGATGTTAACTGCACCAGGATGGGAAAGACTATAAAAAGGTGCAGAGACGAGAAACCCAATAACTGAAGAGTTCTATTACATCCATGCAGAGTGAGCCTATCAGGGCATGATATAAAAAGCTAACTTTAGGAAACTAGAGAAGATATCAGGAACTGAAGTTTGACTGACAGGAGCAATAACAGAAACTGATATCTAACACAGAGGAAACTCTTCAACAGCAATCTTTGCATGTCTTTACAGAAAAGAACACAAGTTCTATTACTGCTTAATTTGAAAAAGGAAAGTATATAATTTAATGTTTGAAAAGATTAAAAATATATAAGAGCAAAATGTGTACACGCAGCATGGGAAGAAATTCCAGTACATCCCATGTTAAGTCACACCAAATACACAGCAGTTATTTAAAAAAAAAAAAAAAAAAAAAGATTTAGAGAAGGCAAAAGGAGTTCAGTAAGGCCAGCAGAGCCAAAAGAGCTGTATTTAAACAGGTGTCAATTGAAAAACTGAAACTATCTTTGAAATTGAGGGACAGAGACCATCAAAATAAGTCTAAAATATTCAAAAGCATGTCAGGTTAAGGCATTTTTGAAAAGCCTAAAACAGCTACAAGTCATTCAAACACTCTGGAATCAGGGAAGCTGCCAAGAGTCTGAAATCATCAGCAAAGAATGCAAAGATATTTATCTGTAACATCCATTAAGTTTTTTGCAACACAATCAAGAAAGAATGGACAAAGTTCTAAAGCCAGAGACTTCTCTTATTGGGAATGCATTGGATGCTGCAGCCAACTGTCTTAGAAACAAGTTACAGAACATATAAAGCAAGTATAGTATTGTACTACCTTTGTACAAACCGTAATATGAGTTCAGATCCTTAGCTCCTTATTCTGGAGCTGAATGCCAAACTGAATGTCAAGGAAAGAAAAAATAGCAACCAAAATTCAAAGCAGAAAACTAAGAGGGTGCTGTTAGCGTGTGTAAATTAAAAGTGAATAAATAGAACTGTAACATTACTATGTTTATTTACCCTTCTGTTTTCTCATTTGCAAATGACAGTACAGAACAACTTAAATATAGGAAAAAATTAGGTAGATTAAGGCACTCGAGACTATAATTGGCAACTCAGGACAACATAGTGTGACAGAATCCAGTAGAAACCAACAGAACAGAAGTTATGTAAAGAAATATTTATCAATCAATCTCAAGGTAAGAACGAGAGGACAGGAATTAAGAGGGACTACATGTTAAACCAGATTGCTCCTATAAAGTATGTTCACTGAATCACAGAATGGCTGAGTTTGGCCACCTCTGTGATGACACCTCTGTGTCCATCTGGTTCTTTTCCTGCTCAAGCACAGATACACAGAGCACGGTGCCCAGGATCAACTCCAAGCAGCTTCCCAAGATCTCCGAGGAGGAAACTCCACAGCCTCTGGGCAACCTGCACTGGTGTTCAGTCACACACAGTGAAAAAATTTCCCTGATTTTCAGGGAAAGACTGAAGAAGGCTGTAATTGTCTGTAATTACTCAGATTTATGATACTGCAAACGTGCAGTACATAAGCACCACGAGAGACAAGTTTGCCTATTTTGCCACCTACTCCTGAATATTAGTATGCTAACCAGAATCCCCTGCATTTCTCTGGATGAAGAAAATTCTACACCTTGAGTAAGTTTATATACACATACATAAACTGTATTATCTACTGGATTGTCTACAACAGTTAATAGTACTTAAGCACACACCAAAACTTAGCTTGTAGCCAGGTGCTGTGAACATGACCTCCAACCATATTCTGAAGAAAAAGCGATAGTCTATGCACTTGAGACCACTGAGTCCTGTTATCAAAGAAATACTCTGCCCTAAAACATCACTACAGCCAAGCACATTAATGTTCCCCTTTTGTTATCAGCTTGGTTTGTATTTTCTAGATTGTATCAGTCTGGCAGTGGTGAAACCAGTGGGAAAAAAACTGTGTATTTAATGAGGATGTAAATTTAGGTGTTTAAAGTAAGAACTCATTTTATTCCTAGTACTCGTTAAATTAACTTGTAGATTTTGCAGTGAAAAAAGTCTTTAAGTCCTATTCTCAGGGCCTAAACTAAACAAAGTATCACATTTCAATAAACATACGATTTTTTTTGGTACACTGATCTGTACTCCAAATAACGCGTGATAGTAACACAATTTGTTTACTATGTCATGAAAAATATTTGCTTAGAATCTGAATAATACCCCATGATACCTTTCTAAAAATTCTTTATAATTGCAATTTAGCATGAGAAAAAAATTACAAGTAAAAAAACAATGTATATGAAGCAATTTTCTTAATCTGTTATTACGAATGCATTGAAGGATGAAAGAACAAGCCTTTCAGAAAGATGTTTCACTGTGCTACAGCATTATTAGTACAGATTGTAAGGTAATTATATAACTTTACTACCTGAAAATCTCAAAGCGCACCACACTGTGTTCAGATAAAAATAACAACACCACTGAATCTTGTAATTTATTATCTTTTGCTTTTTGACTCAAGAGTTTGACACGAGGAAAAGCACTCCACTCGTACTATTCAAAACCAGGTTATACTATTATTAGACTTGGAGAATGAAGTAGCATTTTATCAGCTCATACAACTTAAATAAACAACTATTTAAACATTCTTCTTCTGTCTTCACAAGTAATAAAGTAATAATTTTTATAATCACTACTATTTTATAGTAGTCTTATATAATTTCTATGATTTATTTACAAAAAGTAGTTATTGCCCTTGTCTGTTACAGTCAGCTTCTATCTAGCACGTCCTACCAGTTTCCCTTGGCAACAGCCCTGCTGTAGCCCTGTTACATTTTTTCCCTAATTACATATTGGATGCTATTACAAGCTTCTCCTTTCACTCAATGAGTTATTAACTTTGATTACAAAATCACAGCTCCAGTTTGTAACTTTTTTGTATTTTTAGTAAAAACAAATTAAATCAGTACCTGCTAGAGCTATGAAGCTCTTTTTCAGTATCTCTGAACAACTGTAGGAAGTATATACAAGAATGGATCCAATATGAAAATGCGTGTGAAATTTAGGAAGCCCCCTAAAATGTTATTATTAGGAGACTAAATGATTGGAATTTCTTAATTTTAACATTCAGAATTTCATGCATCAGCAATATTTTAAATTTAAGTCAATCAGTGTAGCATTATTTTGAAAGAAGGCACTGAAGTATTTCCTTATTTGAGCATAGGCAGCTATAGTCAATGCTCCTCAAAAAGGAAATTTTGTTTAGGTTTTACAGTAGACATCTGAAAAGTAAGAGTTCCATTACATTATTTTTAAGTGTGAGCACCAAATCACTGAACGCTTCAATACCCAGTTCTCCCCACAGAAAGCAAGGTTTCCTCTGCCTTTTCATCTTTACACCATTAATATGGCTGAGGGTAGAAAAGCTTTGCAGAGGTATCTGGATAAATTAGGTTGCTGGGCTGAGTCCAATTGCAAGACAGTCAAGAAAGCTAAGAGTCAGGTGCTAACCTGGATCACAACAATCCCATGCAGCAGTATAGGTTCTGTAGTCACCAAAAAAAAAAAAATCAAGGCAAGAAAACCTGGAACTATTCAGAAACAGTGAAATAAAAATAATTAAGAAATGACTTACCGTATACAGGAATACCTGTGCACAAGCTAGAATTTTATATGAAAGGACATTAATTTCTACAAAGAGAAATTTTTGTATGGAGCTAAACATACAGGTAACAAGTTGTCATAAAAGAAGGCACCTGATAAGATACGTTATCTCCAGTTTCAAGATGTCTGATAAGGAGTAAAAAGGCAAAAATTAGTATTCAAGTGAAACTATTCATGAATTATGTATTATAAAAAGACTTAATAAATTGGGAACTTTAACACAGTTATCACATCCTCATTAGGATGCTAAAAGTATTAAGATTGATGTAAAAATATTCTGCAGATTATAAAGAGAGGTTAGAACTGATTTTTCAGACATAATTTTAGAAGTTTTCTCAGGCTGCCTACTACTTTGAAGATATGCAAGTAAATTTTCTTATTCTGAAAGCTTTGCTTCAGCCTCTCTTATAGGTCTCACACACGCTTGTAACTCAAGCTGTTTCAACGTGGGAAGGAAAAGCCTTTAACAAAGTCTTACTTAAATGAAAATATTACTCACTGAAGTCAACTTGTACTAAAAGGAATGGCAGCATTACAAATGAGTTTGAGATCTTGAACTCAGTATCTGTAGTACCATTGCTACTGAGATATAATAAGTCTCATTCAAGTAATCTTTTTCGCAAAAGCAAAGCTTCAATTTCCAAGGGGAAAAAGGAGAACTAAAGTTTAAGAAAGTCTTAAAGAAAAGGACCAAAAAAAACCCCAACAGTCTTTCAGTTTTGTTTAGATCATACAAAAAATGAAGTAGACAGAGTTTTTAGCTGCCATCTCCAAGTCACATGCTAACAAAATTTACATTTACTCTGAAGATAGTTCAAGAGCATGCCAATTCAATGAATTGCAAAGAACTGAGAGCTTGATAGCAGTATGCATGTCTTGCATAAAAAAGGAGACTTGAATAAATAATTTACTGAAGATGGAAGCAGTGATAACTTGCTATTATACTGAAATTCTCAGATAATTATGCATGTATGTACTAGATACTTCACAGAGGAAATTAGTTATGAGGAATGATGAAAGATGGAAGATCAGAACAACCTACTCATATTCGGTATCACAGAAACTCTAGCTTAAGGATACATTTGCAATAAGGAAACATGCAAGAAAACCATAAATGTCCGTACTGAATCCTTAATACCTGTAAAAAGAGTTCTGATACAGATCTGTAGAAAAGTTGAAAACAAGGTACTGAAGTAAATCAGCAAACAAAAATCATCAAAATCAAATAAGATCTGATTTGCAGTACTTTTTTTATGGCTGATTACAGTGGCAAAGACAGGAACCTCAAGATATAATTACCACTACTTTTAGAAGAATTAAAATAAAAAGAAGGAGAATAGACATATCTACTTAACACTACTTGACTAAGAATAAAGCAACAAATTTGTGTTGTTATACAGAAGGCAGTTATATTCTTACATGATGCTACCAACTGTAAATTCCCTAAATTAAGGTCCATTCTATATTATGTTAACAATTGTTGTCAGGACACACAGAACTATAAACACATTTTTTTATTTTTTTTTTTTAAGTGCAATAATTTCTCAGTACTTCTTCTAACATGCTCAAACTAAAGTAGAACACTTCAGAACACTATTTGAAAACTATTTTAGAAGCTACAATACAAGTTTCAAGCCTGCTGTAGCGAAGATCCATAGTGGCATAATAAAGACAGCAGATCACCACAAAAAACAGTTGCACTCAGCTGCAGCAGGCACAATCTCCTGTGAAAGAAACTGTTACGGAGTTCATTTAGTTTTGCTTTCACACTTTGGGACTCAAGAGGACTTAAAGCTGTCATTCCCAGAACTTCAACCAACAAAGACAGGGTGTTTCCAGAGTGAAAACAAAACATCTCCTCCCCAAAAAAAGCAGTAAACTTTCCTATTCTTGGATCAGCAGAAGTTACGTTTATGTAAAACGTTCCAATGAGAGAAGCCAAAATCCAAGTTCTATCTCCACAACATTTCTGTAGGACTACTTAATCACGATCTTGAAAATTGACTGTGATACAGTAAAGAAAAGGAATGTCTATATTCCACAGATTAGAAAAATCACTCTGAAATCTGTAAGTCGAGGCAGAACACCTTTTAAAAAGCTGTGAGCTCCACAGGGCCAAGACATCATCCCTGCGTGCACCTGAGGAGCAGCTGGAAGTTAACAGTTAAGCGAACAACCACAGGAAGACCGAACATCTTGTATGATGTACAGTGCTTCTTGACATGTATCATTCAGCTTTCATAGGATAAATTTCAGCACCACTGTTAATTCAGTTAATTCAGCCTAAACTGTTTAGATGATCTTTGAAGAATCGAAATTATTTCTTTCTCCTCATTTTTGAGGGCTAATGTACATTAAATAGATTGTTTTGTTTTTAAAATGTTTGAAGGGATACGCTTAAAATGCACACATTCAAATGAAATTCCATTCCAGCTGAGACACCTACCTGGTCAAAGCAGGAACTGGTACTCCCCTTGCTCGAATAGATGGCTTTCCACGAACTACTGGAACCTCTGCATTCTCTGAACCACCATTCAAATACGTTAACTCTTGAAGCTGCGCCTGTCTGATCTCATCATTGTAGTCCTGAAACAAGGGAGGGTAAAGGGTGAGAAAGCAAACTGTTCAACCACCATACCAAGTTACAAGCAGCGAAACAAAGATCTGGAAAGGACTTCCTCTTAAACGAACTTCCCACTGAAAAGTTTAATACACAGAAGTGCGCTGTAAGCATATTTCTAGAAGAATTCTATGCATTAACTGCAATTTGTGCTCAGGTCATGTTTTTCTTCCCTACTGCATATTACCTCCAGGTAAGTTTATCACTTAAAATGTGAATGTTAAAATGCTGCAGATGACAGGTGAAAATAAAATAGAAAAATCAAGGTCTTATACTCTGAGCTGAGATCTGGCCTGTAGTTATTTAAGATGGATAGCTCATTAAAAGCAGGAAACATCTACTGCGTAGCGTTGCAATGTGGTACAGAAGAAATGCACAGTTCAGAACAGCCCCCCATGAAGAAGGGAAAGATTAGCCACCTATGCTATTAAAACCAGGATTTAAGGAGAGAATAAAAAATGAAATTCAATCAAACGTTCACCATTCTCTCAAAAAGAGCTCCAAAACCTTCATTTCTAAAATAAGCAAGGATGAATAAACTGAAGACAAACGATTTGTTTCTTATTCAGTACAAATCTTCACTCAAAGTCTACAGAAAAGAAAGCTGAAGTCATTTACATGGAATTAATACAGTATTTCTCAAACCCACAAGAGTCTTTTCAAGGGACCTTGTTACAACCTCCAAAACTGGCACATCACAGGAATTTAAGAGATAGCACAATGAACTCTTTAGAACTGAACATTTTACTGTCATTTTCCTCCACATAAGATGAGCCAAAGAATGAAAATGGCCAAGTGAATCAAGAGAATACCTTATTCAGCATCTATACATATACACTAAGTATCAAAATATTTATAGGTACTTTAAGAAGAATGAAGTGATGCTTCTGGTAAAAATTACTCTCATCCTCTGCAAATCTTTCCATTTCAAAGAAGGAAGGTTTATCCAAATACTACTGATTTTACAATTCAGTTATGAAATCAAAGGATCTTAATCTCTTACCAGAAATCTGATTTTTGTTACATTCATGTACTATGCAGATACCAAAAGACCATAAGGCAGCCTTTCTTTGAAAAACTCCTTCTAAAACAATGCTGCACAGGAAGATTAATACTTCTGTGAATACAAAGATCTCAATTATCCTTGAAACATTCTCCTTCCCTTAAGCTTTCACAAAGAAAATATGGAAGTTTTCCTTTACACACCATTTATGAAGATAATTACTAAATTGAGAAATCTGTGGCACTACACAAACATTTTGTCTATCTACTGTTTCACAACAGGATCTGAAATTTAAATCACAACTGCCCGTTTGAGATCGTTCTCTAAATAGCATGAGAAACCAGCTGGCAGAGGATGAGGAATAAATGGAAGACTGAAACAATTGAACAGTTTCAAGAACTGCACATATTAAGCGTTTGAAATATGGATTCCACTGTAAAACAAAGCTTGAGATCCAATAAAATCACACTGCCCCAAGGAAGATGCAAAAAACATTGCTCTGATAACTACTGAACATAAATCCAGACTGAATTCTGGGTAGATTAAAATCAAGTACAACACCCTAAGTCTAGCATCAAAAGTGCTACTGACCATAAAGTCTGACTTGACGAGCACAGAAAAAAAAAAACAAAAAAAAAAACAAACAAACCAAAAAAAAACTACACACACACACACACAAAACAAAAAAAAACGTCAGAAGCTTTTATGCCTTATTTTCAAGTCATTCTGAAAAAGTTACACACTGTTGCAGGTGTTGAAGGCTCACTTCAATGTAAAGGTGCTCGGCTGTGGATCTGAAAAGAGTTAAGTAAGCCAGTAGTATTTTACCATACTTGGCTGCAAAGATATTTTGTATTTTACACTCTAGCACCAACTGTGATTGCATAGTCAGACCTGATCTGGAAACTGAAAAACTTCCATAAATCTTCCATAAAGGATCAGCATCTAATACTGCAATGCATAATTAGCTAGCACTGTTCAGAACAAAAACTGAGGTCATATACTGAAATCAGGTCTTCTTTCTGGAAGAAAACTGATAGTTTGCCTAGAAGCCACAGCAGACCTTACAGGAAATAAAATCAAATAGCATTTGGCAGCAGTTAACCCAATATTTATTACTTATAGAAGGGACAAAGCCAGTCCTTATTGCTTCATGGGGTTACAGCTGCAAGGAGTTGGGAAACAAGAGATTGCACGTTTTAGAACAACTGTGATAAGATTACATTTGAAAAGCCAAAGGGAAATTAAGACACGCTCTCACATTTCATAAGAGATCGTGCAGTTCTGCTCAGTACAAACAAGGCAATGATCAAAACATGAGTGGAAATGTCTAACCAATAAATGGAATTGCTCATTATCAGTCTAATTTTGATGGTTTAATGGCAGTAAGGACTATAATTTGCTAAGTATATTTATTATGACATAAGGTAAATTAAGCTCAATGAAGGAATAAATTTCCTGCACAGGAATCAGACATACACTCTGACTTCCAGTGAATGTAAAAGGCTTTTCTTATCAAATCATGTGAATCTTCATCTAGAAACAGCTGTTTGCCCACTAAAGCAGACAATCTCCTCACATCTTACTAAGAAGACATTTAAGCCTTCACACAAATTTGAATCGTGTAAATACAGTAACCTGCTATGTTAAAAAGGCTCAGCATTCCTACTGAGGAAATACTCTGCTGGGTTTCCCTTTCCTCACCATTTGTTTATCTGAACAGAAGAACATGAAAAGAGGTAAATGTATGTCAAAAAAGCTACTTGGAACTCTCAGATTTTTGATCTGGTGATTGGTTATTTAAAAACAGAACATAAATCGTAAACACAGAACAGTTTAGCTTAGATGGACCTCTGGGTCCGTCTGCCCAATCCCTGCCAAAGCATGGACACCCAAAGTAGAGCGCCCAGACCCACATACAGCAGCTTTTGAAGGTCTCCAAGAAGGAATCGCCGCAGCCCCTCTGGGCAACCTGTACCAGGAGTGGCTCTGCCACTCTCAAAGCACAGAAGTGCTTCCTCATGTTCACATGAAACTTGCTTTGGTTTGTGTCATGGAGTAGTACGGAAGCATGTGAACTACTTTTCATTAAGAAAGGTGCAAGTCAGAAGAGCCAAGGAGCACATGGTCAACTCAAGTCACTCATGGAATTCCAGCTTCAAGGATCTAGATAGATGCAAAGTGAATTAATTCCCCCAAATACATATGGTAGCATTCTCAGGTCATCAGCACCAATTGCTTCACCCAAGAGCAGAACTTGCAGCTCCGCTCAGGCTGTAGTGGACATACAGAACAGGCATTCAATTGGTTCTTACACTACTATACTAACTATACACAAATACCCATACTACTGGCACCCCAAGATATGAACCTTTGGAAAGTTTTCTACTTAAATCTCTCACATTTCCAAGATCTTATACTAATCAAGAACAAAATTTAGCAACATTATCAGCACCATACAAAACAAAAGTGAAAACCTTGAAGAAATATACAAACCGAAGCATGCTTATTCAATAAAACTTTTTCTGAATTCTGATTTCTCTGAATTCTGTGTAGCACTTTCTAAACAAAAGAATTGCCTCATACATTAAAAACTATTTTTCCTGGGACTATCAAGATAAATAATAACTTTAACGAACATCAAGATAAAATACCTTATTAATTATTCTGCACAATTTTATTACTTTGATCAAGGTCTAAGAAGGAAATATAGAAATAAATACTAACAGGGATGAGAAACTTCTTGATTTCTTCTAATGCATGCCCCATTCTGGCATATGCTTCTGCTGGTGGAGCAAACACTTCAATTAAAACATGAAGGTCATCATTTAGGTGGAAGTATTTTGCCTCTCCACTTTTTCTTAATTCTTCCTCCTAAGAAAACAGACAAACATGTTTGTTTTTTTTTTTTTTTCACTTTATCATTTTAAACATTTTAATGTAGGCTTTAGAATTGCTTTGGATGCATTTATGCTTACTGTCTGTTCACATTTAGATATCAACAACTAAAAAGCCTGTTAAAATTTTATACTTTTCTAATACACTTCAAACAAGATTGTTGCTAAATATCAGAATATTATCAATTTGCTTACAAACACTAGAAGCCTAATAACCCAAAATAGGACTCAGCAGCTCCTTCTCACATACAGGAATAGTACTACAAGGCAGAAGGCTTTCAGTTTTCCCCAAGTGCACCAATTTTATATAGAAAACATAAAGAGAAATAAATAAGATAAAATGGAAAGCTGCTTTTCTCAAAAGTAACATGTTTAGAAGTAGGTTTATTCTGATATTCCACAATGGCGGGATTTTTGCCAGTATTATTTCCATCTCTTAGTTCTAATGCACTCCTCAAATACTTCTCATTTATTTTTTGCTCTTACTGAGATGGTGTGATGAATGAGTTCTCAAAGAATAAATGAGAAGTGTGGCCAACTAGTTGAGGGAAGTGATTCTGCTCCTTTTTTTCCTGTTCTCATGAGACCCTACCTGCAATATTCTATCCAGCTCTGGGGTCCCAAGCACAAGAAAATGAACTCGGAGCAATCTGGTCTAGTGCAAGGTGTTACAGTCCATGGCAGCAGGGCTGGAACTAGATCTTTAAAGGTCCCTTTCAACCCAAATCACTACTGCTTTGAGCACTGCTGAGGCAGCGATGATTAAATTGCTTGTTTTAGTACCTGCATTAGTGTCAGACAGAAAAAGATGTGTAGTCTATTTATCTACAGGAACAAACAAAGCTTCTCTCCACATTTTAAGGATTACATCATAATGATGTAACTTGATTTTCTGTTAAATATCACATTGAAATTTCAATTAGAATTCTATGATTCCATGATTTTCTAAGAAATGCATGCATTAGTCACATCTCAGAACTTGCCAGCCTGACCAGTAACTTGTTAATTAGTAATTACATTCTAAGCTCCACTTCACTGTAGATTGCTATTGCTTTTCATACAGAAGGAACAGCAAGGAGTGATTTCATATTTTAGATAACATTAGTGGCCAGAAACATTACTGGCCAGAAAAGGAGGCCAGTAAATCATGACATACTACAGGCAAAGTAGTATTTTAATTTGTATCAGTTAAAAAGTGCAATTCACTAGGCAGGTGATGATGATGGTCTTGTTACTGATTTGCACTGCCTTTGTTTTTTACAGCTTGAGTCATATCATAGGATCATAGAATCACATGATCATAGAATTGTTTGGGTTGGAAGGGACCTTTAAGATCATCTGGTTCCAACCCCCTGCTATAGGCAGGGACACCTCCCTCTAGGCCAGGTTGCTCAAAGCCCCATCCAGCCTGGTCTTGAGTGCTTCCAGAGAGGGGGCATCCACAAACTCACTGGGCAACCTGTTCCAGTGTCTCACCATTCTCACAGATATGTCACCACAGTAAGAATGAAGCTGATTTGCACACACGTACATGAAGCTGCAGATTTCTGCTGTCTGCTAGGGCTTCTTGCAATGCATACTGTCACCGTAACCAAATATCTTCCATTAAAACAATTGCAATCAGATGTTGACTTAAGTTGTATACAGCATCCTAAATCGGGGCTGTGATTATTTTTTCCTACTTGTACTTAATTTGCTTTAATTGCCTGTTATTCTTTGTCTATTCTTTGTTATTAAATGTTAAGTGCTCTTTTCTATGAAATATCTTTGTTTGATTCATCTAAAAGTCCTTCTAAGGTGAAAACACTGTGATGTGAACACTATAGGTTATAAGCAGAGTAGGACTATCTATAATGAGCTACTGCTAATGCCACAGTTACTTTCCCAGGAACTCTAGTTTTGGGACTATACATACAACCTGTAGTAGCCTCAATGTGGACTGCAATAACAGGCTCCTTACAGAAAACAGACTCCATGTGAATCTAGTTAATACAAGCATATTTTATGTTTTCATTTGCTCCCTGACTTTTTGTCACAGGACTTGTTGACCTCTCCAAAAAAATTTAGGAGGAAATTCAGGGTATCGTAAACACTCGCTACTGAAATATTCAAGTCTTACCTTCGTCTTATCCCTCATTGAACCTTTTCCCAAAATAGACATTTTTGTCAGTGTTTCTTCCTGCAAGCGTTTTAAAGAGTTGCCACGTGGACCCAAAAGCTTTCCCACAAAGTTAAACTGTAAGAAAACAAAAAGACATTATGACCATTGGATTTCTAAGCACAGAAAAAAGCAAAATTTGCTGAAAGAATTTTTTGTTCTAGCAAGAACAAAAAGCAAGAAAAGCAAGAATTGTTAAATCATAACTGACAGTCATTAAGAAGAAACGTATAGGATAGTTAACAGCATGTTACAGACTACCAGATGCCAACTGAAATCTAGAAGTATCTGAACTCAAAGAACTTTCAAATAGCACAGATAAATGACACATTCAAGGCTGAGGCCAGATGTGTTCAAACTGCAATTCAGTTTTTCAACAGTTGTTATCAGGTATATAACCATAAAAACAAAGCTGGCGGCAATCCCTCACAGATGCAGTAGCACCCAACAAAAGTTTTGAAAATGAAAAAGTCTGAATTGCCTTATGCTGCCTGTAAGATTTATGAAGTAATATAGCAACTCATATACCCTACACTAAAACACAGAAACAAACAGGGAATTAAATCCAGAATTTATATGCTTATATTTCTCCTGTCTCAAACCAAAATGAACATTCTTTAAGGCATTTTCAACTGTCACTCAACCTCTATTATCACTGAAGTTTACCAAAATCAGCTGCACTTCCTAACCAGGGCAAAACACTATTAAGTTAACTAAGGGGAAGGTAATGGAGCACCACAAATACAAAGGAACAATATTACTTGGGGAAAACCCAAACATCTCCCTTTGCACAAAACATCAAAACAGGCTACTGTGAATACCTGATGCTCCTTAAGCCCAGAAGGTAATTCAAGGGGAAGATGAGTCAAAAACACAAATTCAAAACCCCACCCAGAGCAGAGAAATAAGAAAAAAGAATCTGTCTGCTACCATTTAAAGATAAAAAATTGGGTTCAATGGAGCCAAGAGGCACGAGAGATCTGCACAACACATTTATTCCCAGATGCATAGAGAGAGAAGGTACGTAAATTCAATAGGTAGCTTTTGTCCATCTGTGATGCACTTTGGAAGATACATGAAATCTGAAGGATGGTTAGAGAAGATTAATTTGAAGTAAACAGTCACTATTTTGATTTTTTTTCACATACTAAAATGTGCCAATAAACACGAGAAACATTTTGAAATTTGTATGGAACGGCACTTACTTCAAGCACTAATTTATTCTCTTATAAATAATACCCAAATTTGGAGATTACTATTCAGGTATATTTACTATGCTCTGCAAAGCTTTATAAAACCACGATATTCACAAACAGTTGCATTCTAAAGCGACCCACTTATGGTAACAGAGCTTTAGGCATAAGTAATACACAGTGACACTATAAAACAAACACCTTTAGACTACTTGTTTTTCTGGACTCATTTCTGCAACTGTTCTCCAGTTGTCTCTTCCTCTAGTACTGTATCATTAAAGAACCACAATGGAAGACTCATTAGAGCCCTCCATAATTAGATGGCTCATTTGATCTCCCTGTTTCTCTAGACAAATCCAATAGCAGTTGACAATGGTGCAGTAGCAGTTCTTACAAACTCCATTGTTGCTACAATGGAAATGCTGATGGAAAAAGTAGTCCAGCTCTAGTTCTCCTACAATGAAGAAAGTCTGCAGTTCCAGTTCACCTACTTCAATTTGAGACAAAAAGAAACACAAGCAATAAAAAAGCCTATTAAAAATGAAAACGTAATTCTTCTCTCTTTAGTACTTGCAAGCTCAATTCCCGACTTAGAAACAGGATACAAGTGAATGAATGGCTATGGATGACTGGTCCACACAAGCTATTGAATAAGGCCTTTCATGAACTAGCCTTTTCTGAGACTAAGAGATCAAATCTCAAAAAATACTAAGGTGACACCTTTAACTGCTGTGGTACCTCATTTTATTCCTTACAGTTTCTTTAGATACTGTCAAGGAAAACAGATTGGAAACAGGTTGCCCAAAGGTATAGAAATCTGTCAAGCTGAGAGCATTCATGAGGTCATCAGGAGGTTGGGCCAGAGATGTCTTGGAAGTCCCTTCCTATACAGACTTTTGACTTTATGATTACAAGCATGTAACTGCAATGAAAACACTCAAACGAAGGGAAGGGAAGGGAAGGGAAGGGAAGGGAAGGGAAGGGAACCCAAACACTGAACTTTCAAGTCAGTAATGCCTTGTCATTTTTTTTAAATAAATGATCACTACTAATGAACAGGGACTTTATAGTTAAACGTAAATGGAAACCTTCGTGTAATGGAATACTACATCAACTTTTCAAGCATTTCAGGTTACTCATGTTTTCAATAAAATAGCCTTGTAAATTAGGAAAACAAGTACTACATAAATTTTTAAAAGAGATTTTCCATTTACAGTAGACTATGCTAAAAATATTTCTGAATGTTGAGTAGCTGCATACAGATAAGCTGCTCTGATATAGAACTTTTAATCTATTTTACTGTTTTCAAATTGAATTTTACTAAAAAATTATCATAATTTAGACAGATAATTATGTATTCAACTATTCAGAGCATAGTGCTGAACATTTAATTGAAACAAACTAGCTGACCATTGAAGACTAAAAATCCTACCATACAAATACAAATGCGTGCTTCCAACAATATGAGTTCTACTTTCAGATGTCATTTTCAGAAAGAAAATAACTAACTTTCCATAAATAAAGCCCATTTGAAATCAAATGAAATCTTTCAGTAGAGAAGAGTTATTTTGAACATTTACTGGATTTCTTGAACTGATGAACATTAAATAGAAAGTATCTGTTAAAAAGCTTTGCATAAAATGTCTCACTGAGATACTGAAATGCTCAAAGAGATCACCACCACCTTCACCAGCACCTTCAGTATACAGAGTATATTATGATTCCCAGTAATCAATAACTGGGACTTGAACCTAAGGTAAAAAAACACAACATGGTAAGACATATTTTCATTACAAAAAAAAAGCAAATCCAGCCCAGCTGCTGGTGGAACATAAGGTAGTAATCCTGGTAGATCCAAGCTAGCTCTTACAGAAGTTTCTCACATACACAGGTTCACAGCTGCTTCCCATGCCACGCACTCCTGAAGTTCTTTTGTCCTTCTGACCAAGACCAAAAAAAAATAATAATAATAATTCTGATCTAGTACTGAACTCAAGTCTATAAACTCACTGAATTAGGCAATGAAATGAATATTAAAAACAAGATATTTGTGCAGGTATAGACAAGCAAGATCAAACCAGTCACTTTGTTATCCCTGCAAAATTCAAGCTGTCAGATTCTTCTCTCCATTGTCTTCTCAGTATAGCATGATCATAACTGAATTACACATTACTAGTCAAAACTGTACTCAAATTTGCTAGTTTCAGCTTAACATTGTGCTAAAACAGTCTCATTACTTTCCACTACTAACAAGTGTCAGCCATGAATGTCATTCTGTGGTGTGCATAAATCTATGTTAAAACAAGAGATATCTATACATGAAAACAGCTTCCAGGATCTTAGGTAAGAATTAGGATCTTAGTATGGATTACAGTAAATAAACCTGAAGTCATCTCTTAACTGCTGTCAGAAAGATTCAGAAGACTATGCCAGATACACAGCCTTAAGAAACTAGATAATAACAAAAAAGTTGAGGCATTTTAGCAAAAAGTATCAAGACTGAGAGTAACAGTTTGAGTAGACCAAATTGGAAAATACATTAGATACTGCTAAATTGATGCCAAAAAAATATACTCCAGTAGTGAGTGGATAAATGTTACCCCTTAAGTCTCACATCAGTACTACTAAGTTCAACATAATCTCCACTCATTCCTAAGGTATGAGATTCTGCATGTTGGCCATGATGTCCACTAGCACCAAAACGTAGGTTAACTATACTGAAAGCATTAGTTTCCCTTGCACAGATTATCTTTCAAGGCTGCTAAAGAATCTCTTATATATATATATATATATATATATATATATATATATATATATATATTTTTTATATATATATATATTTGTTTTTTTTTTTTTTTTTAACATAGTTAGAAAATTTTACACTGATAAGTTGTAGTAAGATTTTTGGTGCTTTTTTTGTTTGTTTTTTTGTTTTTGTTTTTTTTTGTTTGTTTGTTTTGCTTAAAGATTGCATTCTTTCTAGATATTCTGAAGTGATTTTAAGTATTTAAGTATTTTTGCACATGAAGTACATTGGAGATTATGGACATCATCGCTTAGCTCTTCCTCCCTCCAGAATCCTCAGATCAAAATGTCTTTAACAATTACCTAGATACGTATTTCCTTATTAAGGCCATGCTTGAAGCTATTTCCTGAAAACAGTTGAAGAAAAAAAAAAAAAAGAAAAAAAAAACTTCTACAAAAATTACAAATACAAATGAGGTACTGTACTTTCTTTGTGAACATTTAATCTTCTCTATGAATTTCAGGAAAAAAGGAATTAATGCCAATGCTGCAGCATGTTTAATTGTATATATTACAGGAAGTAGGATATAATAGAAAAAGTAATCCTCATTTATCCCCATCAAGACAAGTCTGCTGAGACTGGTTCATCCAGCTTAAAATACTTAGTGAAAGTACAAATATCAGACCAAATGCTTTGCTGTGAAGCTCAGGCAATCCAGTGCCAACGCTGTAGAAAGTTTTCTTGGCATATAAGTTTTCTGCAATGGTTCATACGTGATAGATTCACTAGAAGAAGAAGTATTTAAGTTATGATTCAGTGCACCTTCCCTTCCAATGGCCTGAAATCAGGAAGAGTTCAAGATTTTCCTTATTCATTCCAAGAGAATATGGTTTCTATAGGAAGGTAAGTGCTTCAATCATTTATGTTGTACCAAACTGCTCTCTCCTCCACACAGCTCTCAGAGCAGTAGTAGATCTTTAAACATCTATCCAACTTGAAACTTGGTTGATTGAAGTTATTCAACAGTTCTCTAGTACTAAATCTAAGGCTTGAGGGGCCTGGAGCATCTCTCTTATGAAGAAAGGCTGAGTGAACCGAGTCTGTTCAGCCTTGAGAAAAGAAGACTGAGAGGGGACCTGATCCAGGTCTATAAATATCTAAGGTGTGGGGGGCAGAATAGCGAGAACAGACTCTTTTCAGTGGTGAATGGAGACAGGACAAGGGGAAACAGCTGGAAACTGCAGCATAGGAAGTTCTGCACAAATGTGTGCAAGAACTTCTTTACAGTGAGGTGACGGAGCACTGGAACAGGCTGCCCAGGGAGGTGGTGGAGTCTCCTTCTCTGGAGAAGTTCAAGACCTGCCTGGATGCCTACCTGTGCGACCTGGTGTAGGGAACCTGCTTTGGCAGGGGGGTTGGACTCGATGATCTCTGGAGGTCCCTTCCAACCCCTACAATTCTGTGATTCTGTGATTCTTTCATATGACTTCAGGTTATATACTTTTATTCTTTCTATTTCTCATTCCTACTGAGAGAGTTTTGTTCTTTTTTTTTTCTTTTTTTTTTTTTTTCTAGTAAGAATGTGTATTCTAAATAGTCATATAATTAAAAGGGCTGCTCCGAAAGTAATGCCTCCTACTCCTTTACAATGGTCCAGAATTTCAAACGTGGAGGTTTGTGAAATAGCAGTAGAGGTTGATATATTTTAATATGTCATGGTTCTGGTTTTTTTTGTTTTGGGGTTTCAGTATTTCACATCAAAACATGTAGTGTACAGGGCATTGAAGTGTTAATGCCCCAATCCCAGGTACCTATCCCTGTACATTACAGAAGTCACGGGATCTGGCCCTTCCGGGTGGGGGGGCTCTCTCTTGCTGCCTTGCAGTGGGTGCTGGAGGTGCTTTCCTAGCCGTTCCAAGCTTTTCAGGTTTGAATCGGTCCCGGGAACTCTCTCTCTCATCTTGTCTGATTTATTAATCTCAATTTCAATTAAATTGTATATATTGTGTTATCTTGTATTCCGATATTATACTAAAATAAGTTTTCCTCCATAGATTGTTGCCGCTGTTCTTTTCCTCCCTTCCTTCCTTCCCATTTTTGTGGGACTAGGGTGGGGGGGGATGGCAGAGGCCTGTTGCCTCTGTCACGGACACAGATTGATCTAGTCAACTCCGTGACATAATATTACATTTGGTTGCTGTACAACAGGTGGCAGAGGAACAGTCTGATTAAATGGCACTTGACACAGAAGTGAGTAGCAAGCAGGAAGCAAAAGTGTAGAACTGAATTCCTCCATGTGAAAAAAATAGCACCCACTGACACTCATCAATACTTGCCAAACATTTATGGAGACCTAACAGTGGATTTGGGCACAGTGAGGTGGTGGCTGGTACATGCATTTCAGCAGTGATAACAGCAACGTGAAAGATTAGCCATGTACTGGATAGCCATACACAGCATGAAATGAACAGCATCTCCCTTTAAGTGCAAATCAGCAGATTACAACCAGGAAACCGGGTATGGATATGAGTATTGGCATCAGTACATTGGAAACAATGGTGGCAATGCTGGAAATGGAAGTTTGCACCAAGTGGATGCACACAGGAAAAGAAAGGAGACCGCATTAAGTATGTCACAATCTACTGAACCAATAAGAAGCTGAAAGTGACAGTTTCGTGACTGCATCACTACCGGTGACGAGATGTCACTTCACTACTATGAGCCAGACTCAAAATGACAGTCCATGAAGTGGACACATGAATTCCCCATCAAAGAAAAAGTTGTGATCCTTCTGGATTTCCTGGAGCTCAGACAAACCATCAATTCTGACCACATCATGACAAAGGTTCCAACTTCCAGTAAGGACAAAGACAATAACTTTGCCCTTGCAACACAATAATGCCAGGCCCCATATCAGTTGAAGACCATGAAGACACTGTCAGACTTGGCTGGGCTGCCCTACCACACCCACCATATAGTCTGGATTTGGTGTTATCTGACTTCCATCTGTCCAGGCCAATGAAAGACAGACTGCATGAGCAACGTTTTCCTAGCAGTGATTCCATCACAACAGTGATGAAACAGTGGATCGCATCCAGTGGTGCAGCTGAGAATTTGCTCTATCAAATAGTCTTATTGTGCTCTTTGTATCTGTTGTAGTTTCCATAGGAAAAAAAAAAATAGGAGGCATTAATTTTGGAGCAACTTATGTAAGATATGAACCTCTCCAAAACTATGTAGATACTTCAAATACCTTATATGTGACAGTCAGTTTTAAATACGTATTCTAATTTTAAATGTTGAGTTAAAACACTTCAAGAAAGTAACTTTTGAGAATATAGAGTACCACTTCAGGGAAATAGTGCAAATCATTTCTCATGAACTTTCAAAATCTACTCAGTATTAAAATATAGTTCTGTAAGCAGTTTTCAAAATGGTAGCTTGTCAAAAGGTGGAAGTGATTATTCCTGCAGTTCTGATTGATTCCATGAAAAATCATCATCATTCTATTTATCATCCATTAAAGCTATTTCTCTGAAGTCTGAACACTTCAGTTTACTAAGCTGGCAGAACAAAATCAGATGTCTGAGATTACAGACTATTTCACAATGCATATTTATCAGATGCATGTGGTGGGAAGGATAATACCCTCCTGCTGCATCTGTACATACGTAAGCTATGAAAATTTTCAGAAGTTCAGGCATTTCATAGAAGCAGTAGGAAAGATTTAGAACCCCTTCACTCTCATACTGCCACATCCTGATCTTTCATTGCCAGCACACTTCATTGCTATCACTATGTCTATGCAAGTTTAAAGATTCATTTTTCAAGCATGATATCCAGCAGAAGTTATAGGGTTGCACTTTCACGCTTGACCTGGAATCAATAAAGATATTCAGCTGATGAAATAGCAAAGTATATTAACTCACCCTAAACTCCAATTCCTAACCGGTAAAACCTCATTAAGCTAATAGCAAGTTAGGCATCCAGCATTCATGTGGACTCCATAACATAGGTAACAATCTGGAATGGAATCCTACCTCAAAAAATTTTCCACTGAGGCAACATAAAATCCTAAGTTTCCCACTTACCCTTGTTCATCATATATGTCTCAGAATAGGCCTGCAGACAGCATTATGAGAACACACGAAAGCGTCACCTGAATATTTTACAGTAATTCCTGCATTTCAGCAATACAAAATTTTCAGAGGAATCAATCAAGCTAGGCCAACCTGAATTACTCCCAACAAGACTCTGTACAATCAGAATTTGAAAAGACTTGCTGGGACCTGCAGCCTACAGTGGAGTTCCCACACAGTTCTTTCTCACCAAATAATGCTGTCATCATACTAAAATATAATCGCTGCATTTTTTAACAGCACAAGTGTTTCCAAGGAACTCAAATAAAGATAATTCAAATGCACAACCAACCTTGAGATGAAACCAGAATGTAATTCCTTCAAGTATCATAAATTATTTCATAGAAATGACAAAATTCAGGCTGTTCTGGTTATTCTGTCACTTTCTGTGAAGATTCAGACAGAAGTCATTGAACTACAGAGTCATCAAGGCTGGAAAAGACCACCAACATCATCTAGTCCAACTGTGCACCTACCACCAAAATGGCCCAGTAAAACCATACGTGACATGAATTTTGCCCCTCAGTTCTTCTTGAATTCAACTGCAGGAAGAGGAGTAAAATGAATAGTATATGACGTTGTTACCATATATTGTCTACTTGATCACAGGCATCTTCTTCTGTACAGGAAAATAATTTAGCAATAACTGAAACATTCTCTTTGTCAAGTGCACAGGTATTTCTAGAGTGAGACTAAATGCTATTGTAGTAGTGGCAATTATGGAAGACAGGAAAAAAAAAACCAATTAGGAACAGGCTGCTCAGTGGAGGGGGGAGGGCTCCTTGGGCTTCTTCTCTAGAGGTATTCAAGATCCATCTGAGCACCTTCCTGTGCACCCTGCTGTAGGGAATCTGCTTTAGGGAGAGGTTGGACTCAATGATCTCCAGAGGTCCCTTCCAACCCCTACAACTCTGTGATTCTGTGAACTCTCTTTCATATGAGAGATTTCAGTTACGCAAACTTAACACATCCACATCAATACTCAACTGTTGAACTACGAAGCAGAAGATCAAGAAAACAAGGAGATTTTTTTTCGGGAGACCAACAATAACCAAACAAAGGAAAACTACTTTTCAACCTGAGATATAACAGATTTCCTTCTGAGATATAACCAGCAGCTCTGAACTTCAGTTGAATAGCTTTCTTCTGCAGTAAACCTGTCACCTTAAGGTTTGACAGAGGTAATGAGGCTGAGTATGCACAGGACCCAGCCATGATCCTGCAAGAATACATCTGACAGGACAGGTAATGTGAGCAGTCATTACAATGATGCGTTGATCAGATCAGAGCTAGAACTGTCTGACCTACGTTGAGGCTATTATGATTTATTCAAGGAGTCAGAGTTGGAGAGGTTTTAAAGAGGGAAAGCACAATGAGATACTTAAAAGTTAACTCTGTGTCAGCTTTAGTAAGGTGTCTGAATGGTGAGTAGCACATGGGTGGGCTGATTTGGTGCAGAGATCTCAAAAACTAACTGGTATTTCATTGATCCCATCTATTTATCTAAATAGAAGAGACATCACGACTTACCAGAGAGTCACTGGCAAACATTAGCAGAATGGTTTTTCATTTTTAGCAAAATCATTTGTAGTTCGTAACATTTTTAGATACTATACCATCTCAACGGTTTAATAACTCCAATAATCAACTTTTCTGTTCTCATGTAAGCTGAAAAAGCTGCACCATTTCAGAAATAAGCTTCTTTTTTGTCACTGTTTGGATACCTTAGTTTGTCAGAGTCAAATTGGTACTCCTGATGCTTGATGGATTTATCAATTATCATAGTGCCTTTGTCAGCTCTAAACACCAGATTCTCACTTCATTAACAAAGAGACTACATCCGAAATACTAGAAGCATCCTTGTCCAGGATTTGTATACTAACTGACAGCTTTAGCATGGACTGTTGGCTGAGAGAGAGAAGAAAATTGTGATGAGAACAGCTCTAGATTTAATATTTACATATAGAAGAGCTTTTTACACAGCTGTCATCCATATTTATCTGCCTTACATTCCATGTTTCTGAAGCATTTGTAACTAATACTGATCAGCAAAAAGGATAAAATTACTCACAAAAATCAGAATCAACCTTCAACCATTTTTGTGAGGTACTATCAATTTGGCACCCTCTTCAAATGACATATTCGCATTAACTCTAACACCTCTTGCAGGCAAAATGGTCTGGCAAACCACATACAAGCACCGAAAAGCATGGCCTAGAGGCATAAAGCATCATTTCAGGCTTTTTAAGAACCACATTATGTCTTCTGCTTAAATTCTGCACCATCTGAATATATAATAAATGCATTCAAAGAACAGCTCGTTAAAGTGTCTGGAATCCCTTCATATCTCCCCTGACAGACCTGATAAAGCATTGCTAATTCAACCCTACTCTGAACATATCTAACAGGAATAGAATTAGTATTTAGACCTTCTGCGTTGCAATGTTTGCTCCTTCTTCCCTCATGTTCAAGGCATTCTAAGCTCTGCAGACTACAGTACATCAGAATAAGGCTCTCAGTTTGTCATGTTGAAGCTATGCTACCTTGTACAAAAGTATTTAAATTTATTACAGTTCTGAAATAAAGCAGCAAGCCCAATTCTAGTAAACATGGTGGTACACAATTACAGTGACTGCTTGTATTTTGGGTCTCTTTCAGAGAAGACCAAGAGTGCTTACGACAAGCCTGAATTCATGCCCACCTCCCAGGCTACTCCCACACAATGAGAGATTTAATTCCTTTCAACAATATTTAATCTGTAACGAGCAAGCTTTTACACAATTATCCACTTATATTTAACAAAACTGAACTTTCTGAAAGAAATATTGAGCATCTTCCTTTCCATTAGGGAGCAAAAACACTCTTCATCCAGAAAATACTCATAGCTTTATTCCCTTTGGTAGAAGAGATTTGTTTGAGAGGAGTTACCAGTATTCTCCAGAATATTCTACAGAAAAAGTAAAAGCAGAGACATATGAACTCACATGGGAAGTTTGTTCTGCACAGCAGCTGTTACTGTCCCTTGGATCCTGCTCCTCTAAACATACAGGATTATAAAGCCCTATCTTTTGGGTATAAATGCAGGTTCCTTTCCATAGCGTGGACAAGGCTTGACTCCCAGCTCAGACAGTCAAAAAGAAGTCCATGGACCACAACTACTACCAGCATACAGCAGAGCATCTCTGTCGTTTCAAAAGACAGCGTGGGCTTTCCCAATAGCTATTGTAAAGAAGAATTTCGGTATTTAGATCTTTATGGGTCTTTATACTAAAGAAAGAGAATCTTTCAAAAGGCACTTTTTCTCCTCTTCCTGTCACTTTGCTTTCTCTCCTTTCAATCTTGACTGCCTACACATCTCACCATTTAAATAAAGAAAAACATCTTGATTAGAAATACCATCCGTGTAGATTCCTCTATTTGTTACCTTCCATTTTTTTGCAATTCCTAATGTGGTATTTATAGGATAGTTCTTCCTGATCATTAGATAAACATGGAATTCCATGTCAGAATTCCGAAAAGGTGCCCAAGCATAAAAGGTATGCAAGCATACAAATTCACTGAAACAGTATTTCACTGAAGTTTGTTCAAAGTTGAAACTCGTGCAAATTACTTGGCGTAGTCTAAGAGAAAACACTGATAGTCCAAAGAAAACTATTTAGAAAGTCTTCCAGGCAAAACAGAGAAAAGGAATGAAGATATACGCAGAAACAGAAGCAGCCTTGAAATTTCCAGTGAAGGCTATCTCAAAGAAGTAAGAAATTGCAGAATCATGTGATAGAATGGTTTGGGTTGGAAAGGATCTAAAGATCATCTAGTTCCAATCTTCCTGGTATGGATAGGATTGGTAACCACTAAATCAGCATTAATTTAAATGTAATTATTTCTTCTACCCAAAAAAGATTCTACTATTCTGACGATATGATTTATAATTTGTTTTCAATATGTTTTTTGTGTGCTGAGCAACATTCTTCTGCACATTTATTTCAAGAAACATTTCTACCTTAGAATTCCCATACAACAGACTAGAGGACAGCATTACTACAGATGGGTAATACTATCATAAACGTAGAAGTCATCTCCTTAAGATATACCATTACTATCTTTTTATGAGCATTTAGTTACATAGTATGAAAACTACACTTACCTTAGGAAATTGCTTTACTGGAATCAAAACTTTTTGCCCCAACTTCATATTTTTATTGATGACCACATCAATATATTTTTCTTCCTCCTTTCCTTCTCCTTTCTGGTATTTTTCAATTTCTGTTAAAAGAAAAATGTTTGTTATTTTCTTAGCTTAATACTGCTATTTGAAAGCTAAAAATCTTCAAAGGCAATATAAATTAAAAATAATAACTTCAGAAATAATACTGTAGAGCATGACACTATTATATATAATTCCCGTTGTGTAAAAAAAATGGAGTAAACCATGTTTTCATTTACAGCATTTTTAATACTTAAATTCAGATCATTATCTTAAATTATCAGTGCAAGTATTTTAAATATATATTTTTTACCTTAAAAGTTAGGATACGCTTATGTATCATATGGCTCAAGCAAGGAAAAAACTATTTTGTCTTAGACACTTTTTTATTTCAAAAATTTATCACGTAGTTTAAGTATTATATGTTATTACATATACATCTGTATATAAAGCTCTATAAAGAATTCAGTTGTAATGGTGGTTGTCTACTGCAAAAGTATGCATTCAAGTTCTCAAACTTTCAGAACTGCAACTAAAGCACACTGGAATAACACTCATCTGAGATCTCTAGACACAACCCAAGATGACAATTAGGAACGAGATTTAAAAGTAATGAGATGAGAAGAAACTCAGGCCTCCTCTTCTGCAGACTGAACAACTCCATTTCCCTCACAGCTGCTCCTCCTTAGTTTGTTCTCTAGTTCCTTCACCCACCCTGAATGTTTCTGAAAGAACAGGCCTCCCTAACTGTACTTTCAAATCTACTTGGCAAAACCCTAGAAAATTTAATCACACGAATTCTAACAGTGTAAACGTTTGGGAGGATCAATATTCTGTAAAGCAACCTTCTTCCAGTGCCCTTTATACTGCAGCACACTAATGAAAAACTCTGAATTTCAGTGCACTGCCCTGCAAAATGGTGACAACAGAGAAATATTTCAACCACTGAATCTTAGCAACAATGGAATTTACATGGGTTTTGCAGATGCCACTTTATGGACTGGAGAATTATGAGCAATAAGATAGATGTAAAGTTAAATTGAAATTCACTCCCAGATGAAATCAAGGCTGAAATTTTGCAGAGCATGATGTTCCAGCTCACAGAAAGCCAGGTGAATGATGTGTTAAGAATTCTGAATTTCTGAATCCATGCATACCTGAAGTGCAGTACTACTGCAGTACTCTGAAATATAAATGAACTTCTTCCAACACCTCTGCTTCCTCGTATAACAACAAGAAGGCTCTCATTTTTTTAGATAACAAGATCAGATATCCAAAGTTTTATGTTTTGAGAGTGCAAAGCAAACTATGACATTGATTTTTAGCACTACAGTTTGTATACACTAAGTATGAATCCTCAAAACTCAGAACTATGCAACCAGAAGGATGAAGACCTTTAGCAAGATTTTACACCAATATTTACCACATAGTAAAATTATAATAAAAAGAGTTATATTCCTATGACTGAAGCAAATACAATCATACTGAAGTTTAATGGGAGGACTATAAGTTGTTTAGGAAAGCAGAATAACATAATCGGACTGCATTCAAGATCCAAACACTACAAGACAGTGCATTAATTTCATTTTGAAACAGATCAGTGCACATAAGACTCCCAGTAGTTAGGTAGATACAGAATCTTCAGGCGTTTTCACTAGCAGTAATTAATGATAAATTCAAGTTATCTTTCTACAGTAATTTAAGCTCACAGAGAAGTGCCTTTAAGATTCAAATTCAGATGTTCACTGTGTTTTTATCAATGGGTAGATACAGCTAAAAATTTGTTTTCTCCTGCTGAGAACACAACACTACAGTATGGTACATGTGCAATCCTACCCTGCCCCCAGAAAAATTTTCATAGAAGCTGCATTTATAGATCTAAAAAATTCCAAATTAGAACTGTGAATTCGCAAATTAATCCTCGTTAAAGGATATTCATGGAAAATGCTAATAAGTGTGACACAACTGAATGTTTCAGGAAGGTCTCTCAGACATACAAAAGTTTAAAGTGGTACAAGTCAGGTCCTAAAAATGTCTCAGTAACATTCCTCTGGTGACCAACTGCATAAATTCCTTCGAAGCTCAGTGCAACGTTACTTGCATTTCCTAAATCTTAGCTCATGTTACCATTGGAGTTTGGTATTAGAAGAACTTCTTGATGGCAACCTCAATGCAGTATTCATTCATTATTTTGATTTGCTTAAGACAGTGAGATTCAAAAGGTCATACGAACAGCATCATCTTCTTGCACTGATAATCACTCAACACGGAGCACCCAATAAGTTTTGAAAAAAAAATTCATTCATTTGACTGAAGAGCTGCCTTTGCACCTTTAATAAGCTTTGTACTTTTACTGACCATGCTAAGAACAGCCATTTCCATATTTACTTTAATTCCCATGGCTTAAAAAACTTCCATTTCATTGAAGAAGCTACTGAAACTCATGAGATTGACAAACAATAGTTAGGAAAATGGACTGCATTTTCCCCTATTTTACTTAAATTCAACTGAATTCTTTTTCTTCTGAGCAGCCATAAAGTGCACTGACATAGCATTATAAAACAAGAATTGACTCATATTATTTAAAAATTAATCAAAAACAGCGTAAGACTTCTTGAATGTTTACTGATCTACCAACAAAATTATCTAAGAGCAAAAAATTTTTATCACAGATTTGTTTTTCCTCTGATTTCATTACACTCAAAACGAAGATGAACATGAAATAAAAGTAAGTATTAGAATTAAGCATCGAATCAGATTTGCACAAGTCACTTGTTATTTATCATCCACATACATGAAGCTCTAGATAATTAGGGAAAAATCATGCCCAATCACATAGCAAATGCAATCAGATTTCCAAGGTCAAATGGACAGGAAGATTTACTTTTTCTTAATCCTTAGATTACATTCACTGCTGCTTAGCTATATGAAGTAATGACATCTCTGAGATCACAAATAGTAAATAAACATGTGATTAAAGTTTTTCCTAATACTAGATATTAAAATCCCATGTTCTCAGATCAAGGATATGACTAATACAGTAGTAGAGGAATTTAGCTGGAAGAAGAAAAAATTGCATGTTTTGTTGTTGTTGTTGTTTTCTTTATATTTAATCATAGTAGAGATCTAAGCGATGATTACTTCTCACTTAATTCACCAAACAACACTGCTAGATACATTAGATAATGACAAAGTAGGATTGCTTCCTATTTATCTCATGGTAGAAGTAATCTTCCAATAAAAGAACTACAAGCTAGTATTCCAGATCCCTCTGCTAAGCCAATCTAAGTACCTGCATTTAATGCAGAATGATGTGATAGTGCGTTCTTGTCTCTTGTAAATCAACTTAAAAATCAATGCAAGACAAAATATTAAATTCAAGGTAAAATAAGTGTGCATTGCATTTATACTTAATACAGTGTTAAAACAACAAAAACAACAAAGAGGATGGAGCCAGGCACTCCTCAGCAGTGTCTAGCATGAGGACATAAGGCAGTGAGCACAATTGGAACACCAGAACTTCCCCTTGATCTTCAGAGATCTGTGTGGATGACAGCACTGGCACAGATTGCCCAGAGAGGCTGCAAAGTCTCCTCTGAAATCTCTAAGAACTGCCGGGGTGTGGTCCTTGGTAACCTGCTCTGAGTGTCTCTGCTTGAGCAGAGATTGGACCAGATGGACCCAAAGGTCTCAATTATTCAGACAGCATCATCTTATGAAAGAAAAAGACAGACAGACAGAAGGACAGACAGAAAACAACCTCTGCTACTGGCCAGATAAAATACTGATTTAGATGGATATGTGGCCTGACAGTACAGTCATTCCTTAAGCTATCTTTTTGGGAAAAAAAATAATTTGGGGAAAAAAATCTTTTTGGGAAAAAAAATTAAAAAAATAAAAAAAAAAAAAAGAAAAAAACGGTAAAAACAATAGTACTACACTGTGGCTCAGTAGGTTGCGTTTTTATACAGGTCTACATTACAGAATACATATTAGTTTTCAGAAAAGCAAGCTTCCAAAGGAGAAAGAGTATTCTCAGTGGCAGCAGAATTTCAGAATAGTTTAATGGAGAAAGAACGAGGACAATATTATCTGCCCCGTTTCAAACTTTCTACAACTCTTCCAGCACAGAGCATCATTAACTACTTCTGAAGCAGCCTTTGGGATTGAAGGACTACATTTATACCATATGTGAAGTTCTCCTGCATTCCGTACTATTTTTCTTTTTTGAAAATTTTCACTGTAACAAATCACACTTGGATCTCAAGAGATTCACATTTTAAGCTTACCAATTCTGAAAATAGTGGCAAATTAGAGAACTAGAGCAATCAAGAAAATGAAAATAGCCTCACAGACTTGAAAATAATGGACAAATATTTGTGCTACAATTACATGTAGATTCATTCTGAACGGTCATAAGAGACTTGAATGAAAAATACTGTAAAACTGTAAATGTTCAATGCAGCTGCTCTACTACTGTACCATCCACCTTCATTATTTCACAAATTCCACCCATATTCTTTAGTCACCATTTTAGTACTTTGAAAAAAAGTGATTTTTTACATAAATTTAGCTTCATCAGTAGTTCATAATTTGTAATTGGTATAAAATGAAATATTTCAATCATGAGCTACACATAAGAAACTGGAATTTATTTTAACAAATGCGCATTGTTACCATAGTTGAATTCAGAACAACTGTCTTTTTTATATGCCATTGCCTTTGTAAAAGCAATTGACAATGAATCTGATTTAAATGTACAATAAAATAAGTGGTTCATGCTAGAATGATGTCTGTAGCATTCAACATACTCAAATTAATAACATCCGTGTTGAAGGACTTAAACCAATCTTGATAATAAATTGTGATCACAAGCATTTTAAGTTCTCTTACCCAGCCTGAATACTACTTTCTGCAGTAATCTGAAAATACATTTCAGTCACCAATATGACAAATTTGAGTAGGCTTTTTATTTAAGCAATTTAAAGCTAATTGAACACCTATTACTTCACACCAAAAATTTATTCAGACTTACTAACATTGAAACTATTGCAGGAAAAGTAGCAGCTAAGATATTAGCAGATGTTCATTCAGTCTCAGCTCAGGAAAATAAGACATAAACAGGTTCCAGCCCCAGATTCACACACCACTTCACTAAAAATTATTTGTCTTATTGTGAGTAGAGCTTTGGAGCTTATATATTAAAAAAAAAAAAAAAAAAAGTGCTAAGAATTCCCAAACGATTCACCTAATGTTGACAATTTTCTTCAGAGAAAAATGCTCATGCATAGCTAGTTCAAGAATCCACTAACTACAAAAACATCATCTCCTTTGTTCCATGATTTCATAAAAAATTCCAAAGGCAACAAATATATGTAGATATATACACCCTATGTGGATCACTTTGAAAGTAATACCTCCTATTCCTTGGAAATGACAACAAAGAGCACTGTAACACCATTTAAACAGCCAATTCTCAGCTGCAAAACTCTACACTGAAATGCTGAAATGTAGTCACCACCATTAGCTAAGTATTTTCACCTGCATACCACACTCACAAAAATCTGCACCAGTAGAAGTGATTCACTGTTTCACAGCTGCTATGGCAGAATCATCACTAAGAAAATCTGTGCAAGCAGTCCACCTTTCACTGTGACAACATCCACTGCTTGGACTCCATAAATGTTTAGCAAGCATCAATGAATAGCAATGGGTGCAATTTTTTTTTCCCCATGGAGGAATTCAATGGCACAACTTTGCTTCACACACATTTCTGTGCTAGACAGCATTTTGTCAGACTGTCCCTCTGCTGCCATCTGTCATACAGTAACAACACGTAACCAAATATTGGTGGGAAGGTTCAATCTTTACTGTCATACCATCAACATTTGTCTCTGAGGTTGTGGACCAACATGATTAAACAGGAGATAATACTTTCAGGGCAGCCTTCATACATTTCACAAGCAGTGTCCCCAGGGCTCGGTACTGCAGCTGCTTCTATTTAACATCTTTATTAATGATCTTGATGAGGGGATTGACTGCACCCTCAGTAATTTTGCAGATAACACCAAGTTAGGAGGGAGTATTCATCTGCCAGAAGGGAGAAAGGTACTACAGAGGAACCTGGATAGACTGGATCAATGGCTAACTGTATGAGTTCCAACAGGGCCAAGTGTCAGGTCCTGCATTTTGGTCACAATAACCTCAGGCAACCCTACAGGGTTGGAGAAGAGCGGCTGGAAAGCTGCCTGATGGAAAGGGACCTTGGTGTACTGATGGACAGCCAGCTGAATATGAGCCAGCAATGTGCCCAGGTGGGCAAGAAGGCCAATGGCATCCTGGCTTGTATCAAGAATGCTGTGGTGAGCAGGACTAGGGAAGTCATCCTGCCCTGTACTCAGCACTGGTGAGGCCTCACCTCGAGCACTGTGTTCAGTTTTGGGCACCTCAGTACAGAACGGACATGGAAGTGCTGAGCAGGTCCAAAGAAGGGCAACAAGGATTGTGAAGGGCTTGGAGAATGTGGCCTACAAGGAGAGACTGAAGGAACTGGGGCTGTTTTGTCTGGGGAAAAGGAGGCTGAGGGGAAACCTTATTGTTCTCTTCCAATATCTGAAAGGTGCTTATAGTGACAATGGGGTTGGTCACTTTTCACTGGAGCCAGGATGAGGGCAAATAGCCTCAAGTTGTGCCAGGGGAGGTTTACATTTGATATCAGGAAACACTTCTTTACAGAAAGGGTTGTTAAGCACCGGAATAAGCTCCTCAGGGAGATGGTTGAGTCACCATTCCTGGATGTGTTTAGAAATTGTTTGGATGTGGTGCTCAGGAATATGATTTAGCAGAAGGTTGTTAGGGTAGTATAGTTAGGTCATGGTTGGACATGATCTTTAAGGTCTTTTCCAATCTGAGCAATTGTATGATTCTATAAACAATACCTAATACCCTACAGAAGTTAAATGTACTATCCCATCACAAAAACAAAAAAAAAAAAAAAAAAAAAAATTCATTTCCACATCTCGCCCTCCTTCAAATATGCCTGACATTGCTTCCTAAATATTCAAACTAACATTGGGAAAGGGATTGGACACTTCTGAAGTTTCTTAACAGCTCAAGTACTTTGTGATCCTGTCCTTCACAGTATCATAAAATCATTACAGTTGGAAAAGACCTCTAAGATTGTCTAGTCCAAACATTAACTCATGCCTATGACTGCTCTGGACCACATCACTCAGTGCAACATCTACCCTTCTCCTGAACACGTTTAGGGATGGTGACTCTACCACCTCCTCAGGCAGCCTGTTCCAATGACTCACCACTCTTTCTGAGAAGAAATTCACTGAATCATAGAATGGCCTGGGTTGAAAAGAACCACAATGATCATCTAGTTCCAAACTCCCTGCCACAGACAGGATTGCCAGCCACTAGACCAGGCTTCCCAGAGCCACATCCAGCCTTCCCTTGAAGCCTCCAGGGATGGGGCATCCATAACCACCTTGGGCATCCTGTTCCAGTGCGTCACCACCCTCTGAGTGAAAGGGTAGTGTTAATATCTAACCTAAACCTCCTCTGTCTCAGTTTGAGACCATGCACTTGGCCTTATTGAACCTCATTAAGTTTTCATGTGCCCACTTCTCCAGCCTGTCCAGGTCTTTCTGGATGGCTTCCTTTCCTTCTAATGTATTGACCACTCAGCTTGGTGTCATCTGCTAACTTGCTGAGGGTGCACTCGATTCCATTGTCTGTCACTGATAAAGATGCTGCAGAGTACCAGTCCCAACACCAACCCTTGGGAGACACCACTTCTGACCCGCCTCCACACAGACATAGAGATCTTGATCGTTACCCTTTGGCTGTGACCAGCAATCGAGTTGTATTCTCACCACACCTGAATACAGGGAAACTATAACCTCCTTGCTCCTCCTGGCTACACTGTTTCTGATACAAGCCTGTGTGCCCTGTGCCTTGGCTACCTGAGCACGCTGCTAGCTTGTGTTCAGCTGAACTTTAACCAATAACCCTGGTAGAATTTGTTCACGTGGCTTTTTAGCCACTCTGCGCCAAGTCTGTCATTATACATCTTGTTACAATCAAAATGCTGGTCTTGTTTGGTTTTGTTGAAGCTCATACAGTTGGCTTCAGTCCATCTTTCCAGCTTGTCCACATCCCTTTGTAGGGCCTATCTGCCCTCATGCAGATCAACACTTTTCTCCCCAGCTGGGTGTCATATGCAGACTTATTGAAGGTGCCCCTCAATTCACTCATCCAAATTGTCAATAAAGACATTAAATAGGATGGCCTCCACTACTGACCCCTGGGGATCATGCTCAAGATCATTTGTAACTTCATGAGGTCTCTGCAAGCCCAACTCTCAAGCCTTTCCAGGCCCCTCTTCCCTCCAGTGGCATCTCTTCCCTCCAGTTCATCAGCCATGCCACACTGGTATTGCTGGCAAACTTGCTGAGGGAGCACTCAATCCCACTGCTAAGCTTCTGAAAAATACATTAAGGAATGCCACTTCCAGTACAGACCTCACAAGAATGCCACTTCTCGCTGATCTCCATTTGGACAGTGCTCACAACTATTGGATTGTAACCATCCAATTAATCTTAGGGGATGGAATGGACCTCCAGGGATTGTCAGGTCCAACTGCCCTGCCAAAGCAGGTTCTCAGCAGAATGTCTCTCCAGTAGGTATCCAGCCTGGTCTTGCAAACCTCCAGGGAAGGAGACTTCACGAACTCAGGGTAGCTTGTTCCAGTGCTTTGTAACCCTCAGGGTAAATAAGTTCTTCCCTGTGTTTGTACGGAACTTGCTGTGTTCTCACTGCCTGTTACCCCTTGTTCCATCGCTGCACACCACTGAAAAGAGCCTGGCTCAATCCTTTTGATTCCCACAGTATCAACAACTACTGCAGGTTTCTCAGCACAAAGTCCAGTTGGGTTTTAAATATCTCTGAAAAAGAAGCTATATCAGATAATTTTGATGTACTAATTGTATAATACCAAACAGGCTTGATGTGGTCTCTGGCACTTCAGTAATCAGTAGCCCAGTATAAAACACTATCCTAAATGTGGTACAGACTTTGCAAATACACATTCAGCTCATTCAGTACATTCTAAATCAGTAGTTCTGCAAACCTACTTCCTGTATGATTGATTACCATGTTGTCACAGTGCATGGAGTTCTTTCTCCATGAGTACGGTTCTTGTATTTCCCTTTGAATTTAATTAAGTTCTTGTCTGCCTGGCAGGGTACATCTTGATGGCATCAGTGCTCTGGTACTTGAATCGCATTCCTCAGTTTCTTATTGTCACCATATTATTTCTTTTTGCTAACTTGCTGAAGTTCTGCTTTGTTCCACCATCCAAAGTATTAACAAAGATGTTAAACTACTGACTTCTATAACCCATCATTAGCAATTAGAATTTATCAGGAGGGTATCTGACATACCGCTGAGTTAAGGATTACCAGCTTGAGGTTGTACCATTGCCAGCAACCTCCATCTCAAATAACAGAAGGCTAAGCTCTAGCATTTCTCAAAGTGTTTTTTAAAGAAGGGAAGATGACACTTCATGTTCATTGTTGCATAAATCTTGCCTAATGCTGGACTAATGGTTGTACAGGTATCTTCCAGGTATTAAATGTAGTTTGTTTAAAACTGTCAGAAGACTTCAGAGGTCTTTGCCAGTGCCCTAAAAAGCTGTCAATCCGAAACCTCTAATAGTGCCTTCTCTCTGCTTCAGTCTTCAGTAAACAAATGTTCTGTGGCTAAATGAGAACTATTTCAACTTACCAATATTTTGATTTGTGATTTATGCATGTTAGGAGCTACACGTTGTATCCATTTTTTCAGATGAGGTTTATTTTAGGGTTTCTCTATTTGTGAATGGTGTCAAAGGAGTCAGTAAAAAAAAAAAAAAAAACTTCATTCAATTGAAGTGCAATACACATTATGAGGAAGAAAGAATATGGGTCCTTGATGACTCACCAAGATGGCAAGTAAAATCTTGTCCAAGGGTTACCTGATCATGTTTTTGCAAAGAAATGGCAGAGTAGGAAAAGCTTTTTGTAAGGTCTCTTAATATAAAATAACTTCATTATGTCAAAACACAATGCCCTAAGTTTGTATGTCTGATCCCTTTATGAATTAAAATAAATATGAATTTACATTTGAAGTCCACATGTGAAGTAGCTTTACACCTACTGCCAATTGTCATGTTTGCACACTCTGCTTTTGGAAGGAATTAGACTGGGATGATTGTTTATGTCATGCAAATCTTCTAAACATAAAAATCACTTAATACCTCCCATTTTGTTTTTACTATGCTGTCCAGACAGTTCAAAGGGCTTCCAGAGGTTTTCCTTTTGCCAGTAGTTACTCATGGACAACTTGTGCTATCATATGAAAGCATAAATGCATATACGTATGTATTTGCTGAGAGAACTGTAGTTTGTTATACAGCTAAATGTAGTAGATAAACACAAGGCAGCAAGGTTGACTTTACAGACAACTTCAGGACAATTTCACATGAAGACGCAGAGCTCCTGGAATGGATCCAGAGGAGGGCCACTAAGATGATCAGAGGACTGGCGCATCTCTCCTGTGAATAAAGGTTGAGGGAACAGGGCTTGTTCAGCTTGGAGAAGAGAAGGCTCTGGGGAGATCAGTGGCCTTCCAGTACCTAAAGGGAGCATACAAACAGGAGGAGGAACAGCTGTGTACATGGGTGTATAGTGATAGAACAAGGGGGAACAGTTTTAAACTGAGACGGGGAGGTTTACGTTTGATCTTAGGAGGAAGTTTTTCCACTCAGAGGGTGGTGACACACTGGAACAGGTTGCCCAAGGAGGCTGTGGATGCCCCATCCCTGGAGACATTCAAGGACAGGCTGGATGTGGCCCTGGGCAGCCTGGTCTAGTGGCTGGCAACCCTGCACACAGCAGGAGATTGAAACTAGATGATCATTGTGGTTCTTTTCAACCCAGGCCATTCTATGATTCTATGGTAAGCAACACATTAAAATTTAGTGGAATAATTCATGTATCAAGTACACCTACATTCAAGGTGAAATAAAACCCAAGCTGAAATGATTATATTGGCTTAAGATATCAAGTGAGTAATGCCAGAAAATGCCAAAGTTACCACTGACCACAGACACTTGCTCTGCCTACACAAGCCCACCGATTCAAGCTTCTGCTCCATCAATTCTGTCTGCCAAGGAAAAATATGAAAAGCACAAACACCAAGAACCTGAAGCATCGTTACTTGGTGATTCAATTACATTTACATTTCTTCAGAATTAGAACAGAAAACACTGATGCTCTTATTTCAAAAGTAAGTTATT
This sequence comes from Lagopus leucura, assembly GCF_019238085.1. Classification (NCBI taxonomy): domain Eukaryota; kingdom Metazoa; phylum Chordata; class Aves; order Galliformes; family Phasianidae; genus Lagopus; species Lagopus leucura. The sequence goes on along the minus strand of NW_024962263.1, from coordinate 84,772,699 downwards.
TCTAGATGTGAGAAAAGCTATAAAAAACAAGTGCTTCTATTCAGAAAATGGAGGGTCTGGCCTCTCAGAGGATGAACATTAGCTGAGAAGAAAGTCAGTATGCTATGTTTCACTGCTAAGAAGGGAAACAAAAGAGTTTAAGGGTGCATGTGAAAAGAAAATATCAAAGCAATCATAATGTGCACTTGTCCTACAAATGTATTTGTAAATCATGGATCTTGTACTGAGATACACACATTAACGTATCGATCATGCTAAGTTTCACACCTCACTTACCTTAATTCACTGACAGTATTTTAGAGCAAGTGCAGGAACAGCTGATAAAAATAGCTAAATGCTTGAATGTGCTGCTTATTATAAAGCTAGGAAATAAAGATTTTTAAATGAACTGAATAAGATCTGACTGCCCATTAACAAAAAAAAAAAACAAAAAAAAAAACTAGAAAGAACACTTAACCAAGGAAAGACTAAATTCTCATCAAGCCATGAGCAGAAGTAATCACAAACATTTCCACCAGACCCCTGACATGAGGCTTTAAAGACTTAACAGTCAGCATTTCGGAGAAAAATAAATGTTTTGTTTATATCTATATCCAGAGTCTAAGTACATTCTCAGAATTATTTTTATTATAGCATCCATTTCTGAAGCTGAAATTCTAAACAGGTTATTATTCCTATTTACTATAACTCAAAAATATGAACACTAAATTCCTAGTAAGAGCAGAGACAGAAATTTTTTTTTTTTTTTTTCCATTAATTTCATATAGCTTCTATTTTACCCCTGGTATAATAACACTATTGGCAGTAGCCCTTGACAAGAAGCAAGGGATTAACTATGTAGCTGGCCAGAAGCATCTATTCTCTTTAATCTATTTTTCTGAAGGGGCCATCTGCTCTTATTTCTTCATTTCATGTTCTAGCTTGAAATTGCATTCACTATTCTGTTAGTATTTCAATTAGTTGCATGTAAAAGTTTCTACCATGTCAGGATGGCTGTCTTGAGGATGAAATGCTCTAAGGTAAAAAAAAAAAAAAAAAAAAAAGGGGAAAAGAGGTTATTAGCAAAAGCTGATTGACTGTAATTTATACAGTTCAAATAGCTAATTAGTTATCATTGGAGTGAAGGGAAAATAACCCTCTCTAGCATTTGTTTTATTACAACACAGCCTGACATCCAATACCGACAAGTGCATATAGCCAAGTTATAAGGTGCTGAACTTGAACAGAGAAGGATCACAGTTTCTCTCTGACAGCTTCTTATCAGATGATTGCTCAAAGATTTCAAACCCGCTTTGGTAACAGCACCAAAAGCTTCCAAATGATGTGCCAAAACCACTTCATGAAAATGCTGACAAGCTACTGCCACATGATTAGCAATATTTGCATGGATTTATGAAGAATGAACAAACTTCCTAAGTATTTACTCACTGTAAACTACAGGTTTGCACTCTATCTAGATATCATTAATAGCCTTCTAGTCAAGACAGCCAGCGGAAGTTCTGGTCATTGCCTTGAGCACACAAGCAAAAGGAAACAACATCCTCAGGACTTACTAGTTACTTACGTACAGCAAATAAATTGTCAACAATGCTGAGCATATCCACTGAAGTTTAGAGAAACTATGATTTACTTGTTGAGTGCAGATCTTACCAATTTCTATCAGACATTATTTCAGTAATAACGAAAGTAACTCATCTCAACCAGCTACTTGCCACTTATGCGATAATGAAATGCACATCAGCATTTTTAATTAACCTTATGCAGAACTATGAACTATTACTTGGTGTTCCAAACAAGCCCTGTTATTTCAGATGCATAAATTTTCAAGCACATCTGTGAACATATGATTTATAAATAACAATAATAGTTGCTCTGCACTCTCCATTTAATCAGTGATAATTATGTGATATTCTAAGAGCTTACAGTTAAAAGGTTTGGTGAAGTGTTGCTCTTAAATCTCAATTTAACACTTACCAAATTGGCCTGAGCCTTGCTAGTTAAAACATACATCAAGAGAACAGCACAGGTCAAAGCTATTTCAGTTCCTATCCACAACTTAATTGCATTTAGAAAGTCCCAAGTAAAGTACCTCCATTATAACTACAACAAGCAGCCTGTGTGTAAGCCTATGCTTGTGATCAAACAGTAATCAACAAAGCAACAACCAAAAAAAAAAAAAAAAAATCTATGGGACAGAGGAGCAGTGAGACACAAGGACCACTTCCTGCAGGCAGGCCAGTTAGAGCCTTTGTACTCTGAGCAACAACTTTTCACACTTACATACTTAAATTGAGTCATTTTAACAAAATGATTATTTAACTATTGAAGTCTGTTAACCGTACACTGCCTTTCTTCACGAGGGATCCACATTTCCAGGAGCAGACAGTATATTCAGCAACAAAATCACTGTGACAGATGAACACTGATGGCATACAGCACTCAGGTTCAGTTCCCTGCTTTCTTTCAATGGGACCAACATCACTTTCCCAGTTACGTTCCCTCACAGCAGCAGACACTCGTTAGGCTAAATGCCGGCTCCCCCTGCTGACACTGTCAGTACGAGTCACAGCACAGCTGTCACGCTGAAGATACAGGCTGCATTTCAAGAGATCAGAAAATCATAGAATAGCTCAGGTTGGAAAAGATCAAGTCCAACCACAACCTGACTGTACTACCGTAATTCTAACAACCCTCTGCTAAATCATGGCCCCAAGCACCACATCTGAACCTCGAAACATTCAGGAAAAAAACTGAAATTAACAACTGCATGACAGCTCTAATACTTGGAGATCAACTGCTAACAATACTGTTTCTTGATAGAGGTAAAGCAACCAAAAAAAGTTACCTATTTTCAAAACTATTAAGATACTTTTCAGTTATCCTACAGCAGATTCTTACATGGAACACTTCTTTCCTTACGTCAGATTAACATCTCAGTTACCTGAGAATCCCAAATTCAAAAGAAAAAAGACTGGAAGAAGTTTCAGAAATACATTCATTCCCTCAAGCATTTTGCCATATTCCTGGAATTCCTGATAATGCTTCACATGGACTTAACAGGTTTCTGTGAAGTCTTCAAGACAGGCTGTAGTAAAAACACATTTCAAAAACACAAACATTAAGTTTTAAGATATAAATACTCTTGCACACTTTTATAGAATAGGCTAATAGAAGCTTTAGCCCTTTTTTCCCCAACCACAGTGTAATAAGTGTATGCTAAGAAAAAAGAATCCTTAAAAGAACTTTGTGTTGGACAAGGTGGACAGATCACAGTAATTCTTTTTAGACTTTAAATCCAAGTGTTAAGAACCACATTTCACGTTCCAATCTCTGTCTAGGATGTCATTAGGATAACACTAAAAAAAAATACTGACTAGAGCAAGAGGTATCACTGCAATTGCAGTCTATCTGCTGCAGATGCTCCACTGAAAGCGAAGCAAATTAGATTCTCCAACAACGGGATCTAAACAGAGGAACTGAGTCAAACGATTCACAAGAAACAACTTCTTTGAGAAACCTCTCCAGCCCCCACAGAAAGTCTGTGAAATCCTTGTAAGACACACAGACAATTCAGTTCTGATAATTTTCTCCTGAAGCCAAGGCAGGCTGGAAGTGGGCATGAAACTATCAATTAATACAGCAAAAAACTATTCTAGCTTTCTGAACTTTTTAAACTGTAATAGAGTGAGATTGGAAGGGACCTTAAAGATCATCTAGTTCCAACCCCCCATCACATGGACAGGGTTGACAATAATAATAAATTTTGTTATGTTTCATATGAAGTGATTTCAAAACGATCATGACAGTTCACTTAAGCAAAAAGGGTCAAACTTCCCCCTACTTCTGTGCATATGTATCTATCCCAGTGGAGACTTCTGGTGTAGAGAAGAAAGCTTGACTTACATTATGTGTAGAAACTGGTCTCATCTATAATGACAAAATCAGGGGAAAGACCAAAACGTGCTTGCAGAAGCTTTAGGTCAGAAGCCTTGAGAGTGCAGAGGGCTGACAAGTCCTCCTGTCACTCTAGCAGGAAAGTAATAAAAAAGCCATTAATAAAAATTCATTTGGTTTCTGTTTTTTGTTTTTTTTTTTTGTTTTTTTTTTTTGTTTGTTTTTTGTTTTGTTTGGTCTTTTTTTAAATAATACCACTACTATCCCAAAACAGGAGAAAAATACAGCTGAAAGCATTAAGCACCTGCTTTCAAAAGAACTTGCTTTCAAGAGTACAGTTACTGTTCCTGGACCACATCTGATCAGGAGCACTTCACTACAAATGCATTTACACCGAGCAGTCAATGAATGCAGCTTGAATGTTCAGTGTCAGAGCAACAACAGCAATTCTGATTTCATTCTAGATCTGTCTAGTACATGGAAAGGAATCTTCTCCTACTGATTATTCCTATTGTACAACCCAAAATGGATTGACAAAAGTGAAGAAAATTACTAAAACCTCAAAGGATGTGAATTTCTAGTTTCCGCCATCACTACACTATACCAGGATCAGCACAGCAGAACTTCCAATACAAAAGAAAATTTATTAAGTGCAAGAGCAATAAGCTTACTGAAATGATTTCTAGTTCTTTCGTGTGCATCTTGATATTGACAATTATCAATACTAACACTAAAAAAATCTAGCCAAGATTGAATGTCCAGAAATGCAAGTATTTTGACAAATATTTTAAGGAACCATTTATTTTAGTATCTTGTTTAACATCTAGGCACTCAAAATATTGTGCTTCAGTTTTCACTTTATTTTTTTGCTTCACGTTTCACAACTCTGAAGGGCCTCTTTGCAGCTTTACCTCTGTAGAGGCAGCTATGCACACAAACCACAAGTTAATGATTATTTTCACAAACGTATCAGATCAACAAGAAGCTTATAGACCTTTTACCAAGGTTGTAATATTTTTCCATGATCTTCTTGAAGATGAAGACAATTCTGTACCTAGAATTCACGTCAGACGACAATTAAATTATAGTCCGTATGACCTCATTTTAAAGACATGATTATGTACTTGTAACTTCTGCTCAGCTAAAGTATTTAACCTAGGTCATTCTCAGAACTACAATCACTGTTATTCAACACCAAGTTGCAGAACACTCTGAATCAGAATCCTTAAAGTTGGAAGGGACCTTTAAAGGTCCTCTAATCCAACTCCCCTACAATGAACAGGGGCATCCACAGCTAGATCAGGTTGCTGAGAGCCTGGTTCCACCTGACCTTCAATGTCTCCAGGCACTGTATTTCTGAGCAACTTGTTCCAGTGCCTCACCACCACCACTGTAAAGACTCTTTCCTTTATGTCCAACCTAAATCTCCTTTCTTTAAGTTTAATGCAGTTTTCCCTTGTTGTAACACTAAAACTAGAGAGTTTTTCTCCTTTCCTGTAGCTCCCCTTCATATATTTAAAGCTATAAAGAATGATGAGGTTTCTCCTCCATAGGAAACAATCCTATTTCCCTCAGCCACTACTCAAATCTTGCTTTCCAGCCCCTTTCATCAGCTTTGTTCCTCTTATCTGCAAACACTCATTAAGTTCACATTCTCTCTGTGAGTGAGGGGCTCAAAATTGAAAACAGTATTTCAAGTTTCTCCTTATTAGTGCCACATGCAATGAGACAACCCCTTCCCTAGTGCTGACCATGCTCTTTCTGATAGAGGCCAGGACACATTTTGACTTCTTGGCCACCTGGGCACACTACTGGCTCATGCCTCTAGGTTTTTTTTATTGGGCAAGCTTCCAGCCACTCTTCCCCAAGCCTGTATTACTGCATGGGGTAGCTCTGACATAACAGAAGAACCCAACCTCTAATCTTATTGAGCATCACACAGTTGAACTCTGTCCAGTGATCCAACAAATTCCAGATTCCTCCACAAATCCCTCCCACCCTCAAGCAAATACAGCCCTGCTCAAGCAGATCAGTTGCCTACTTTATCAAAGTACACCATTTGGCTAACGCATCTATCCTTAATTTCATATCACTATTAATAACAAACATTAAGCTCAGCTAAGAACAGTCAGCCCATTTACCGTAAGCTATTAGTTACATCAGTTACCAGCTAATCCATTTAAGCATGCTTTTTACTGAAATTGCTTAGTGTTAATTAGAAGTCATACACAGTACCACACTTTACAAAGACTGTTCAACTCTGAACTTTGATATCTCACTCTCCCAAAGAAGGAAGGAGATCACTTTGTTTCTTAATTATACCTCAATTTGAAATCAGAGAGAACTCAACAGCCACAAATATCATATACACAGATTATAAGTACATGCAAGTAGAGTAGAGCAAGCTATGGGCCAGAGGAGCAGCCATTCAGTGTTGTGACTCCTCTGATTTCTTCAGTAAATAAGTGCTCAGAAGGTTACCGTTTTAATTTGCATGGATGGTGTCGAAAAGGATTGAAAGTGACAAACCATGTCAGCTTAAATTTGAAACCTTTAAATTTGATCTCTCTCATTGACTGCCAAAGTAAGTGTGCAAGTGAATTAGAAGTCAGCTTTGGTCTCAATGTGATCATGGGTGAGCAGCTGCAGGGTAGAGTCACGCTTCATAGCAGATGAGCCCAGGGTGAAGTATGTATGCTTATCTTTAGCTGCATTTCCCAGCTTCACTGTTAACATGACTGGAATACCTGATAAATCAATTCCCCTGCCTTTTAGGAGACTAAGACTCAAACCTAATTGTTAACAAGCTACAACTTTCCCAGGGCAGTTTCACTGCACAAAAAGCAATGAGCCAACCACAACAAATGTCTGCTTCTGAAGTGTTGTAGAGTGGAGAAGGTATAGACCAGATGAAACAAGAGACAATCTGATGGCTTCTTCAAGTTCTTACTACTTTTTAAGCTATCTTAAAAGAACCAGAACCTAAGCCAGCTTCGCTTGGTTTTATGGGGTTGCCTTCAAGCCATACCCATCCATATTTCTGATGGAAATTTTTCTTGCATTACACCTGCCAGTTAACCCTTGTAAGCTTTCACATATTATTGTTTTGAAGTTTGATTCTTAGAAGATAACAGTTTCTGCTTTCTAGTTAACCTCCAGGAATGACAACTTCAAAAATCTTTCAGTCTGAAGTGTGCACTACAAAATTTACTCATACTCAGGATTACTCAGAACATACAGAATCCAATCAGTTTTTTTTTTTTCATTTGCTTTACAAAATGCCTATAGCCTCTACAGAGCATTTTGCCAGCCTTCAAGAGCTGAATACTGAAAAGGGGAATTACTACTTCGCTTGCAGAAGCTGCAATGAGAAACAAATGGAGGATGTGCCACACCACTGAGAGACTGGGAACTGAAGTTACCATGCATGTCTGCCCCATGCCATGTTTGTCCTCAAAGCAGGAGGATGATTCAGCAGCAAACAGATGATTTATATCACAAAGTTAGTGCATCAGTTCACTAAAAAGTGTGCTTGATGACAAAATTTTAATTCTTCACACATCTATTCGTAAAAAAAAAAAAAAAAATCAAAGGAAATCCTTAGTAAGCACCCAGAAACCCACATCCCTGAATAGATTTATTCAAAATCATTAACATCTATGTTAGTGTAATAAATTGAGTTCCTGCTTTAACAATTTTTACTTTGCAGGCACAGAATAGCTACAAACATAAGGCAGGTTAATATTCTCTACAATGCAGGAAGCCAGTACGCGTCTCACACCATCTATCCTCCTTGGCTTTTAGGAAAGTACTGGTTTTAAGAGATGGCAATTTGATCACTAACTCATGAAGCTTTGGACAGAAGTCAGCAAACCTGTGCTGATCACAGACAGTCACGTGGCTCAGCACAGTGATCCAGCATCCAGCTAGCACACACAGCCATCTACTGATCAGAAGGCTTGTTATTCCTGTATATCTTACTCTTGACAGGAGTTTAAAGGTAGTCTTGCCAACTGAAGCAATAGCTTAAGTCTCAATACAGCTAAAATAAGATCTTAAGGCAAAATTCCTTAAGACCAGCCTACGTAGAAGTAAAAGCTGTATTTCAGATAAGACATGGACTCATTACCTCTTAATGTAAGGATTTCAGCTGCCCTGACTTTAATCACTGTTTCCCTCCACCTACATATTTAACATTATATAAAACAAGCACCAAACATCAGTTTTAATGTCATCTTATTAAAAAACACACCCAGTATCAACATGTTTTCAGTGAGCTTCTGGTAGCATGCAGACTCAGATCCCTTACCCAACATTCACAGAATACTTGCCAGATCAGCACAGATCTATAGGATGACAAATAAGGCAACTCTTTTCTTCTCTTTTACATTCTTACATTACCATTAGGGAATTTTTTTCCAGTGTAGTGTTGGTTGTAATATGTACAAACACTTGCAGTGTTAATAGCTTTCAAAAACACTGCAATCTACACAATGATAAAGAACTGATTTCACTTCAGAAGTATCACTTTTACATTCAAAACATATTTCCCATTTTTTGCATATAAAATAGAGCAGCTGACAGTAACTTGGAAAAATACAAAGACACAATACCTGTACCAGATTTTTGCTCTTTCACAGAACTGTATCCTTCCCTTTTGTCCTTACTTGTAAGATAGTAACCAAGCAATATTCCAGTTCCCATTGCCTGGTATCAGCTACAAATTAATGTTATTAGGATGGACACAATTACGAGCAACATGCCTGCTTCCAACATACAGCATGCTTAAAGGTTAACAAAAATCATTTTTAAATAGACTTACTGTTCAAACATACAAGTAAATCTTATTCAAAGCAGAAAAAATAGAAAAGATTCCTACTACACTAAAATTTAAGCAGCAGTTAAACATACCAATAAGAAAAAAAAATCACTAATAGATTCTGCATCCCAAAAAAGACAGTCGCCAAATTCCTGAGCAGTGTTCAGCGCCAATGAAAGAAATCAGTATTGCAACAGCACTGCAATATATTACGAAGGATAAATGAAAAATACTACCTCCAAGTTGAATACTTTCAAAACGCTGAAAATTTTTATTAGGGCAAGAGGAGACAGACACCTTAGTTCTGAGAGACCAACAACACTGCCTATCGAAGTATTCTGGCAGCATCCTAGTTATCTCTGCATTGTTTTTCAAGTGACTCCTCTGAAACAAAGCATGTCAAGCTCTTTCTGTATCATTTGCAATTACGTAATTTGTATGTATCCAAATTATAGTTTGTAATTACAAGCGTAACATGCAAATGTGTTCACTTCTGTGCAAAAGCTGTAATTAAATGATTTTTGGAAGTCTATACACAGACCACTTTTCCCTAGCCTAGAAGCAGAGTTTCAGCCTGGGCAGTTATTTCAGCTATTTTGCTCTTTTGTCGGTGCTGAAGCAACTGAAATGAGGGAGCAACATCTCAGGAAGATTCACAAGTTCTACCATAGAATTCTTACACATCAATCCTAAGTTTATGTATTTCAGTTAAAGTAAACGCAAATCCTAAATGTAATGCTCTTAAGACATCAAAACACCATTACGTAATTAAGCTAGTTATTTTAAGCACTTAAAGATGTTCTCACACACCTCAGCTAAGCTAAACTCTGAAACACGCTTCATTCTAAACTGAGAAACTAAGCAACTTCAGCTTCAAAAAAAATAGACAAGCCACTTCATTTGCCTTAGTGCTGTATCACAGAAAGAACTCACTGGACCTGGCATATGACAAACAAGCAAAAATAACACTTCACCACTAATAATTGCATTTACTTCAATGTGAATATCAACTGAATTAAGTGAACCAGCCACTGATAAAGTTTTGTTAAACGTCTTTTCTCAAAACAGTGAGTTTCTCAATTCTATTAGACATCCAACTCACCTCACTTGGTTCCTCAACTGTACAACTGCTTTAAAGGGTTTTAGATAGCAGCTACAGAAATACACATTTTAAGCTACAGTTAACTGGTTGATAGTTGTCTTTTTCATTTTTTGCCTGACACGTGAACACTTCAATCAGATTTAATGCAAGACTTACAGTGTAAGCAAAAATTCCAATGAGACTAGAATAAAGAGGTTCAAACCACAACCATCACTTTTTTCCTATGGAATATATTACTTGGTTTTGGAGCTACAAGTATGCAAGTAGGTACCAAGTACTATACAATGAAAGCAGGTAGATGTTTCTGCCTCTTAACTGCCCATTTGAATGAGAACTACAAAAACTATTGGTCTACAAAAGTGATGACTCTACAGTAACAACTGGAGAACTGTATTTCCATAAACAGTATTTGAAATAATTTACATACTTCCACAACGTGCATCTGATTGTATGAATTGTATAAAGGTTCTGCCAACACTAACTTAAAGTAACTTCACTAATTTCCAGCCTTAAGTTCTGAGCTATTGAGCTTAGCGTTTAGCATTTCTTTAATAGAAAGCACGGAAATAGAGAGTTGTGTTAACAAAGAGCTCTCTCCCACTATCAGTGGCACTCCTACAACATTTCAAAATTGGAATAAATAGGCAGAATGTCAACAGCCCAAGGGCAGGCAGCTGCAAGTCACACAGTACACGCATTCCACAGCTGAAACTAACAGTAACTCCAGAACATTTTGGACAGTAGTTAAGTCTCCATCCAATTTAGAGATTGGCATTTGCAGTCCATTACACATCAAGCAGCATGTCAATACACTGAAGACGACACACTGATTTAGCCCTATCCCTGTAGCATGTCGTACAGCTTGGAGTCACTTCAACTGAAGCAAAAAACACTTAGCTGCTATTGAGTTACACGGGAAGACAGGTTCCTAACTTGCTTCACCCCACCATTCCAAATACTCGGAGGGCTTATTTACTGAGCGGGACTTGTAAATGTGGAGCTGTGTAACAGGCAGGTGATTCACACGAAGCCACGCAGCCTAAGTCACATGGCTTTTCTACTCAGCACCATCGAAACAAAGAGCCAGCACGATCGGACGTGTCAAAGGCAGAGGGATCATCCTGACGGCCTGGAGCTGCATATTTGAAAAGGAGCATGCCCGCTGTTTTGGGAAAAAGCAACCAAAGGCGTTGTTTGCGCCCTAACACTGGAGTTTGAAGAGGCACCAGATCCGAGACAAAGATGCAGGCTCCGGCCAATAGTCACGCATCTACAACCAGCAAGCTATTACACCGGAACACCTCAGGGTAAGAGGGAACACTTAAGGATTTAACCGCCCCAAAACTTCAACTAAGCTACACAACAGCTCAACTTGAAGTACTCTATAAATTACACAACGAAAGATTATCTTAAACCACCCCAAACCAGAGCAGGGCTGGGGGAAACCACCCTCAGCCTCCTTCGAGCATGACGGGGCTCAGGAGCCGGGCAGCACCTCAGCAACAGCCACAGGATAGAGAACAACTCCACGCCGTGCGGCCTCCGCGCCCCTCCGCGCCCCGCGTCTCCGCGGAAACTTCCAGCAGCGCGGAAGGATGGAAGGAAAGGGCCGCCGCCGCACCCCTCACCTTGGTTGACCAGCCGCAGGGTGTGCGTGAAGGACGGGTCCAGGGAGTCCTTCTCCGCCATCAGCTCGGGCAGATATCTCTCGTCCATAACGGTGGTAGCGCTCCGGGGCGGCAACGGAGCGCCCGCGGGGAAGGAGAAAGTGCGGAGCTGGGTGCCGGGCGGCGGTAAATCCTTGGAGGCAGCGCTTCCCCCCGGCCGCCTCCCGCCTGGGGCTGCGGGGACGCATCCAGAGGGAAGCGCCGCGAGCCCCCGGCCGAGAGCGAGAGGGAAGGGGACGGCCCCCTGGGCGCGGGACGCGAAGAAATCCCTCAGCGGACACGCACGGGGCGGAGGAGAGAGATAAAAACGGGCTCCGAGAGCCGCCGAGCCCAGCCGGGACGCGCCCCTTCCGCGTACACGCGCGCGCCGAAGAAAAGCGTGTTAAAAAAGAAAAAGAGACACCGAACGCAAACAATAAACACACGCCTCCACAACGCCGCACCGACTGAGCGACAAATCCCACTGCTCCAGGTTTAAATACCCCCGGGCAGGCCACGCCCCCACACCGCCCTAAGCCACGCCCCGAACGCGCAGAGCCACTCCCCGAGGTGATGCTCCGCCCCCGCCTCCTCCCTATGGGCGGTGCTGCGCCAGCCCCCTTCCGTGTCGCCCCGCCTATTTCTATGACGACTCCCATTGGATACATCGGTTTGTCAGTCAGGGCGCGGCCACAGATTGCGATTGGTGGATACTCCGAAGCCCCGCCTCTACCTTTCTCTCCCTCAGCGCGCCAGGGGGGCTGTGGAGGAGGCTTCTCTCGGGGCGGGGTGGGGTCACTCCGAAAAAATAGGCGAGAATTTTGCTTTTCAAATGAGAACCCAAACCACGATTTTAACTTTTTTCTCCCCCCAAATAGTGGCCATTCGGTTCATGCAGTGACAAAGCCCATGGGAGGCGAAAACATGCATCCTCCATAGCACAGCATAAAAGTACCAAATCACTGAAGGCAGAATCACGATGCTGAATCTTGAAATCAGTTTCACCCGATTAGCTGCAGTGAATAGACCACTGAAAGCGTTTTGTCTCTGTGATGACAATCGTCTCACGCTGGCTTTTGTATTTCATGCAAAATAGATTTGCGGTGCATTTTAGTCATATTCTGCAAGATGGAGAGAGAAAGCACTGAAAAAATGTGAGAGAAATCACTCCGAGTTAGAAGCAGAGGTTAAGGTTGCTTCCTGAGAGCTACGTGTGCTCTTTCACCCTTAAAACAGAAAATACCTTGCTTGTTATACTTTATGTGCTGGAGTACCTCATAAAACAATGTTTGCTGTGCTACAGTATAACATCTGCTTGATTTACATTCTCTTTCCTATCCTTCCAAAATAAATCTGACCCAGCAGTGACAAGAACCAGAAATAGATTTACAGAAATATGTTCTTGAAAATTCTCCTGCATGACATCAAACTTGACAGACATACAAGCATACAACAAGCGTGCAACCAACTGCAGAAAGTTGGGTTGCAATGAGTGTTTTATTTCAATCTTACATCTACATCTTCTATTAAAAAAAAACCTCCTGAAAGGCAGCCATCTGTTGTGAAACAGGCAGAAGGTGACACAGGACAGTATGTAGGAGTGCGATCTTTATTGAGTGACCTGGAGCAAAATAATCCCTACCTCTGCTAGTAAAACTAAAAGCGTATTTACAGCCCTCTATAGCAAACAGAACCTCAGAAAGAAAAGTAGATATATTATAGAAATGGCATAAAACAGAATGTGCTTTTCTTGGAAAAAGTCATATTCCTCCTGGTAACTGATTAAATAAACATTTGATGTTTCAGAAAACCACAGTATTTCTTCCCAAAGTATAACAATTCTCCCTGACTTAAAATACAAAAAGACTTACTGGATGTGTGTAGACTTGTTTTTCATCAGGTCTATAGCAATGTACAAAGTGTAAAATTACCACATTTAATCCTACTGTTGAAAATCAAATCTTGCACATAAGAAGTATTGTATGTTGTTTTCTCAAGTGAAATTCACTAGGATGTAATAAAAATAGAAGATGACAGAAAAGATGGGAAATGCAAGCTATAGAAGGCAGATTAGGTTATGGTTAGCTGGAAAGCCTCCTCAGCAAAGCTCTTGCTGTCCAAAACAAAACAAAACAAAACCAGGAAGCACCAAATCCTTGATTCCTGCTACTGACATGAAAACCAACTGGATTAAGGAACTTCCCAGTAAATGTTAGCTTTACTTTTCAGAGAATCATAGAATGGCTTGGGTTGGAAAGGACCTTGAAGATCATCTGGCTACAACCAAGTTCCAGTTGCACAAATGTGCTTAAGACATGAGTCTGAATTTTCAAAATTAACACTTCAAATGTTTTTGCAACTACTCTCCAACAGTAAAATAAATGAGATTTTTATGCTTGTTCACTTTGCTGTGTATATATGTACATGGTAGTGTCAGGAAGTTAGTTCAGTAGGTGTATATTGGTCAGGAACAGGCATCAGAGTAACATTTCTTAAAGCACCAGTTATGTGACTTGGCAGTATGTCTATCTTCGCATGCAAAAATGGTAGAAGCCAGAATTAATATCCACATGTAATAGAAGCATTTGGGCATTTTAGTACCCTTGCTGTCTGCGATGCAATTCACTTCCTTACTTCTTGTACTTTTTGACATGCACAAAAGGACAGGTAAGAACTGTGATGTGTGTGAAAAGGCTCTAACTGTGTTGCATCCTACCTCTGGTGCCTAAGAGTTTCAGTATAACTTGTTGCAAGTCCTTTTTCTGTATTTGTTGGGTCAGCAAAACATGCAGTATTCTGAGGATTACGTCTTTGTTTCTAATATTCTAAGTACACCTAAATATTCATGATCCTGCCCAAATTACTGTCCATTCATTTTTATTTCATGGCTGATGTTGTTTCATTAATTCAATCTGCTGCTGTAGACTTTACATGACTTTAATATAGCTCTTATGTCTGATTTACTGATTTAAAGCTCAAACCTTAGAAGACTGCTAAGAAATTATTATTTGAGCTTTCAGCTTGCTGAAATGCATGTAGCTAAAGACCTATAGAAGCAGGGTTTATTTTAGGAATAGTTTGTCACAAATATCTAGTGAATATGTCCTTGATATGACTCACCATCGTTCTGATTAGCATGTTGTTAAGTAGTTGCTGGCTTCCTTAGTAATCCAATATATCAGTTGTCAATTTCTATTAGGCATATTGAAATATCAGTAAACATTTTTTTTTTTCCCTAGTATTGCTATGGCTGATTTCTTTTCTTTTCTTTTCTTTTCTTTTCTTTTCTTTTCTTTTCTTTTCTTTTCTTTTCTTTTCTTTTCTTTTCTTTCTTTTTCTTTTTCTTTTACTTGCACTTGGGCTAAAGTATGAAGGAACAGACAAGAGTATACCATTAATCACAGAATCATAGAATTATTAGGGTTGGAAAAGGCTGCTAAGATCACTTAGTCCAACCATCAGCCCATCACCGCCACACCTACAAACCCATGTCTGTCAGTGCCACGTCTGTCCTTTTCTTGAAAACCTCCAGGGATTCCACCATCTCCCTGGGCAGCCTATTCCAATCTCTCACTACTCTTTCTGGGAATAATTTTTTCCTAATATTCTACCTCTATTTCCCCTGGTGCAACTTAAGGCCATTTCCTCTTGTCCTGTTGCTGGTTACCTGTAAGAAAAAAACCGACCTCCACCTTGCTACAACCTCCTTTCAGGAAGCTGTACTCATACTGTGAAATGTTTCCAAAAGCCTTGGAATCTTTCTTCTAAAAAATTGTAGGTTTCTCTTTTACCTCATTTGTTCCACATTTAAAAGTGAAGACTACTTTCATCCCCAATGAAACTTACTGCTAGAGCTGTTTCTTTTAAAAGATTTGTTATGTGTGTTATTCACTTTATTACATTTACTTTTAAGAGAAACAAGATTTGCAGGAAAAAAAAAACATTGCATTAGAAATAGAAATTTTCAATCGTACAAGCTGTTTGGTACCATGTTGACAGCTACTGCAGCATGTGTGGGCACCTATTCATACAAATTTTCTTTTTTTCTTTTGTACCTTGTTTTATGGTATTAAATGTCAGAAACAGACTGACAGGAACCTTATGGAGTTCCACAAGGAGTAGATGTCCCTGCTCCCGGCAGATGATCTTTAAAGGTCCTTTCCAATCCAAACTATTATATGATTCTATGAAAAGTCATGTGGGGTCTACGACAGGCTGCCTGATCTAGCGGAGCCAGTTGATAAAGCCTTCTTCCTCCAGCTACAGGAGACATTGTGATAACAGGCTCTTGTCCAGGGACAAGAGACTTTACCTACCCTGACATCTGTTAGAAAAATAGAACAGCAAACTGTAGGCAATCCAGGAGGCTCCTGAAATGTACTGAGGATAACTTCCTGAGCCGGGTAATAAATAGCCCCACAGGGGGGATGTAATGCTGGACCTGTTACTCACCAATGAGAGGGAGCTGATTGGTGACATCAGGATTGAAGTCTGTCTGTGTTGTAGTGAGCATTTTATCACTGTGTTGAGTGATAAAATGATGGATTTCACACTCCTGAAGAATATCAAATGGGCAAAGAATAAAATCAGGAAGCTTAATTTTTAGGAAAGCCAACTTACAGCTTGTATGGGAACTGCTGAGTCACGGCCTGAACCTCTGATTGATCACCTGAGGTGAGCCATGAGTCAGCCAGAGGAGCACAGGTGAAGGCAATTCACCTGTGCTACCGGAAGGGGTGGAGCCAGGCTCCACCCCTCCTGGACCTATTTAAGAGCTGGCTACCAGAGGGGAAGGATCTCTTCTGGAGATCCTCCTCTTTGATATCTTCTAGTGAGCTCAACCCAAGGGTAAGCTCTTCTACTTATTCTCTTTTGTGATCCCTGTTTGCTTTGCCTTACTCTTTTGATTATATTGCAATTATAACATCTTGGTTA
>NW_024962263.1:84694287-84756293 GCF_019238085.1 Lagopus leucura | reverse complement strand
CCTTACTCTTTTGATTATATTGCAATTATAACATCTTGGTTATACACAGCTCTTCAGGAAGTTAGTCAACAAAGCCAGGAATCTATCCTCAAGAACAAAGGAGCAGAGCAGAGCTGGCAGATCATAGAATTGTAAAATCATAGAATGACCTAGGTTGAAAAGGATCATAATGGCCATCTAGTTTCAAAACTCCCTGCCACAGGCAGGATCACCAACCACCAGACCAGGCTGCCTAGAGCCACATCCACTCCTTGAATGCCTCCAGGGATGGAGCATCCACAACCTCCTTGGGCAACCTGTTTCAGTGCATCACCACCCTCTGTGTTAAAAAACCTCCTCCTAATATCTAACCTAAACCTCCCATCTCATTTTAAGACCATTCCCCCTTGTCCTATCACTACCCACCCTCATAAACAGCCCTTCCCCTTTCTGTTTATAAGCTTCCTTCAAGTATTGGAAGGCCACAATGAGGTCTCCCCAGAAACTTCTCTTCTCCAAGCTAAACAAGCTCAGTTCCCTCAACCTTTCTTCACAGGAGAGGTGCTCCAGTCCTTTGATCATCTTAGTGTCCTCCTCTGGACCCTCTCCAAGAGTTTCATGTCCTTCCTCTACTGGGTGCCCCAGGCCTGGTTGCAGTACTCCAGATGGGGCCTCACAAGAATAGAGGGGGACAGTCACCTCCCTCTCCCTGCTGGCCACCCCTTTTTTAACATAGCCCAGAACACAGTTGGCCTTCTGGGGTGCAAGTGCACACTGCTGGTTCATGTCCAGCTTCTCATCCACCAGGACTCCCTTCCTTTGCAGGGCTGCTCTCAAGGGGTTCAGCCAACAGTTCTGTATAAACACCTGGGATTACCCCCAGCCCAAGCGCAACACCTTGCACTGGGCTTTGTTGAACTTCATTAGGTTCACAGATCTTTAAAGAAGCTTTCCTTAGTATGCAAGAGGTCTCCATTCTCAGGAAGTCAGCAAAAGGAAGGCAAGAGACTGGCCTGGCTGAACCAGGAACTGATGGTCAAACAACTTCTTTTGTTTCAGTCTTCTCTAACGACTTCTCTGTAGAAAGCCCTTGAGTGGAAGCTGGGAATGGGGGGAGCGAAGCAAAGATCAAGTTTGCATCCGCCTGAGGAACCTGAACATCCACAAGCCTATGGGTCCCAATGAGATGCACTGCGGAGTCCTGAGGCAATTGTCTGGCGTAGTCACCAAACCATTCCTGATTATACTTGAAAACTCATGGCAGTCAGATGAAGTCCATGGTGATTGGAAAAAAGGCAATATAGAATCCTTTTTTAAGAACGTGTGTAATTCTATTACACACATTTTAACAGAGAATTATATGCCTTTTTTACATTGTACGTCTTTTTTTGTTGTTGTAGAGTCAGCATGAGAGCATAGGGATTTTTCAGTATTTTTCTTGAATTAGAATCAATTTTTTTAAATTTCTCTTTTTGGGTGTACGCATATCTGTTACAGTTAAAATAATAATAATAATAATAATAATAATAAAGTAAATGTTTTTCTTTATATGGTGGAGAATATCTGTGCAACATCTTTGAATTCATCCTGACTGTGATCCCAGTACTATTTTCTTCTCTTCTTAGTACTCTACATTTCTGCTGGTCTAAATTATCATCCTCATTATGTTCCACAAGTCTCAACTCCTCAGAGAGTCAGGGAAATCTAAAGTTATATAATAGAGACCATTTGGTGATATTAGTTTATTGAATTTGCCTTTAAACAGAGCTAACTTAGATACAGTAATCATGAACGATTTATAAATAGCTATTCTCAAACTTCTGTTAAGGGGGGGATGGACAACAGTAAAATGTCCATTTTTCTTTTGGGAAAAAAATCCAAATTTGCACCAAATACTGTTTTTTGTAGGTTTGTTTGTTTGGGTTTTTTTTTTTGTTCAGGTACTCAGTTGCACCAGCTAATGCTAGAATGAACCAGAGAATGCTTTGTGAAGACTTTGCAGTTTATGGTGAGACCAAAATGCACTAATGAGAGTCAACATATCTAAAGTGAAATCTTGAAGAAAAGTAGCAGTGTTAGGAGAGCCCCAATTGAGTCACTGAAAAAGAAATCAAATTTATATGCAACACACTTTAAACACTTCATCTTCTGTTTGTGGATGGAAAACATGGCTCTTTCTAAACTCTGTACAGGCAACAAGATGAAAGGAAATGAACTCATCGTGAAAGACAGCAATATTTTAGCTCCTGCTCAAAGTATTGAGGCAAATCAGTATGTGAAATACTGATTTTATAAGGCCTCTCAGTCTGTCAGGCATGTGTGCTACAATGAAAGTATGAAGCAGTGGAAAATGTTCTCACAGTCATATGTTCCTGGTATCTTTTGTGATTCAGAGGGGAAAAGGAGGAAAACAGCCATCAAGCATTTGTAGTCAAAGATTTGCTCAATTTACTAGCAATTGTTGAACAGGCTAGCATGACTTCCAAGTCTTTTGTTCTCTTAAGACAACGTAGCTGTGTTTTCTAAGGCCCAACATTTTCAAGTGAACTGTTGATACCAGCTCCTCCAGGAAACATGGATGTAAGTATCTCAGTGGCTCATTTTGTAATATCATGGAATAGGCAATCAATATATACAGAAAAGCTGTTTTGAAAAAGTTTTAAGTTTCTATCGATAATGTTTATGTAGGTTGCTCTTGAAAGTAATACCTCCTATTTATTTCCATGGAAATGACAACAGATACAAAGAACACAGTAGCACTATTTGATATAGCAAATTCTCAGATACAGAATGCTATTTTTCAACATAATCACCACCATTAGCCGTGTGTTTTCACCAGCAATGAATAACAGCCTGCATGCCAAGCTTGTAAACACCTGTGCCAGTGCAGGTGCCCAGCTGTCACTGTCACCACTTCTGAAATGTACCACCCACTGTCTCTCTGTCCTCGCATCTATTCTTTGGTCTACATTAATGTTCAGCAGGTGTTGATGAGGGTCAGTGTGTGCCATTTTTTCCACGAGGAGAAATTCAATTCCACATCTTTGTTTCGTATGCACTTCCATAACAGAAGACATTTTATCAGTCTGCCCCTCTGCTGCCATCTGTCACACAGCAAAAAAATGTAATGGAATACTGGTGGGAGGGTTCAACCTCTGCTGCCATACCACCAAATTTGCCTCTGATGTCGTGGACCAACGTAATAAAATATGAGGCATTACTTTCAGAGCATGATTGTGTATTGACAGAAACAGTGTAGGTGGAAAGGCAGAGTTATGCAAATAATGTATTTGTGATTTTTTTTTTTTTTTTTCTCAGGGTAAAATCACTTTTTAAATCTAATACATGACAAGCTTAATTTCTGGACTAATGCATCTTCTGCTCATTGTGTTTTGGTCTTACACTTTGAAATGACAAGTACCCATACTTCTTTTCCCAAAGTTTTTGAATTAAGCAAATTGAATGTTATCTCTGTATAATAATTTCTTGCTTTATAGTCTAAAGTTTAGAAAGTAAATAGATTAGCAAAGTTCCATTTCAGTAACAGTCTGATTTCACGTGTAGATTTTCTTTTATATCAGACATGTACTGACATTTAATGCTCCGCAGCATAGTAGTACATTAGAACAGAAATCTTGAGTTACATTTTGTAATAATTACATCAAATATATAGAATTATATTTATTTCTATACTTAAGGTAAATTAATCTGGGAGGAAAAATCAACATAAATTGTTTATCAGAGTTTATCTTTCCATTAGTTGTCTCACTGCTGGAGAAAAACAGTGTTTTTGTCATGCATTGTTTAAAGTCTGAATTGTGACAAAGTTAGGTAGCATTACATGGAGATGGGATGAAAGGGAGAGGGAGCTGTTCAGACTGTTGTTGCAACCATTATATTAGCTTTACAAGTATGAAGTGTTATCTTGATAGTTATCTTACTGTCTCCTACTATTTCATTGCAGTTCAATGTGTAAAGTGAAATATTAAGAAAAAAATATGCCTGTGCTTCCCTGCTTGAAGGTTTTAATTAGGTGTAGCGTATCTTACTCACCCAATCATTTTCCTTAATTATTTGGAATACTGACTTAATGAAATTCTGTGATTTAAATTGAGAAATATATTTTTGTCAGAAGAAAAACAAGTTACTAGAAATCAATAGTTTGTCTTATTATTTTAGCAATGAATTTAGCTTTGGTTTAAAAAAAAAAAAAAAAAAAAAAAAGAAAGAAAAAGAAATTGCTAAGTAAGGCTTAAAAGTTATCCAAGCACAAATTTCTTTAAAAGTTACATATATCTGGGCTCATGCTGAATTTTGGTTTTAGTCACAGGTTTCTAGGTGTTGGGGTTTTTTTAATTGGTAGAGAATTAGAACATAATACTTCCCAAGGAAATAACCTCTGTTTGCTTAATGAAACTGCGTAATTTTATTGACTTTTGGAGAGTTCACCTCTTAAACAGTTCAAGTAAAAGTGCAGTGTGTGAAAAATGGGGTATAAATGGGTCTTTTAAATTACCTTGAGAAGCTAAGGATATCTTTATAGCATCAGTATTTAGTAATTGATGCATATATCCTAAATCTCAACTTTGCTGCTGCAGCAAGTCACAAAAATTAGCATAGCAATTCTAAAGAACAAATTAGTCCCTTGCTGTAAGTTTCTTGGCTACTGATATTTTCATTTATTACTGTGATGTTTTTCTGGTGTTTTGCCACAGATCTTTTGTTCACATGACATAACATGCAGTTAAAATTACCTCATTTTCTGTCTGTTTTTCAATAAACAGAATAAGTTACACAAATATGCCATGTTCTTAGCTGTAATGCAGTGTTCTAAATGGCAAAGACGATTTGACTTTTAATATTCCTAATTTTTTTTAACTTTATAATGTCCTATATTATAGCTATAAGGATAATAAAATGATTTCTTCAGCTCTACATTGCATTAGATTTCCACAGCAGATTAGAAACAATCCTAAAAATATCCAATCCTAAATATATCCAGATAAATTTCTATCTCATTTTTTATAGCACATAAATAGAACAGCTGAAATTTTATTCTAGGAACAGATCTAATTTGAGTAAAAACACTTCAGGTAGGCTGGAACAAATTAAAGCATAAAAGTGGGAATGTGTGAAAGAAACATATGCTTCCATTCCAAGATTCGTCGTATTTAGCTACGGCAGTGCTAATGTCCTGCTGTTTTGTTGGTGGTTTTTTTTTCATACAGAGGAATATATGAGCAGTCAAATTTCTTTAAGATGGGCCAGTAGTCAATTATAGCTTTATAAAAGAATGTCTTGGCAGATGAAGTTGTATTCCACATGCAGAAAAAGAATCCACATGTGTTTTCTTTTTGACAGCATTCTAACAGCGAGTTGTGTGATGCAGAAGGGT
This sequence comes from Lagopus leucura, assembly GCF_019238085.1. NCBI lineage: Eukaryota > Metazoa > Chordata > Aves > Galliformes > Phasianidae > Lagopus > Lagopus leucura. Next base: position 84,750,919 of record NW_024962263.1, on the reverse strand, counting down.
AGAAAAACAGGGTGGAACAGATATGAAATCCATCTGTTCAGCTAAGGAAAGAATCCAGGAGACACGAGTATCAGCCCAATACCTTGATAAAAATTAGATGCAAGATTCCAAGTACAGGCCTGTCCTTAAACTTACAATCTCCTTTGAAGTAGAGCAAGCCAGGACAGAGCTCACTGTAGGACTTGAGCTCTTACTCTAAAATTATGAAGCAATGTATGTAACATTTGTCACACTTGCTTTATGTATAGAGGTTGTTCTTGTGCACCCTGAACACGTTCATTAATATTCACCTAATCCAAGGAATGTGAAAGATTACGTTTTGCTTTTAGAACATAAGACTGTACACAACTGCCTACTACCCTTCCTTATATGAAACGTACAAGATAAAAGCATATCTTTACCCCTTGTTATTATCAACTTCCATGTGTTTCAGTCTTCAACAAGTCTAACTGTGAAAAAAATATTTGCAGTGCTGTTTGCCAGTTAACCCCTTTCTAGGAAAAATTGTTTCTCTATTTCTTAGAACAGTTTAACTTTAAAACCTACTGCAATAAAATAGCTGCAGACTAATAGTCTTCAATGTGTCATTAAATGTAAAAGCCAGACTTTTGAAAGGTTAACAAAAAAGTTATAGGCTTTTGAAGAATAAATTCTGAAAAAAAAATTTTGTAATTAAAATTTTAATGCTTCAGCCATGTTAAATTGCTATGCACCGGAATATGGGATGGGTGAAGTTCAGAAACAATATTTAATTTTAAATCTGCTCCAAAACAAAAGGACTCAGAAAATCAATTTTAAAATGAGTCAAGACAATTATTGCTACAGATGTGGTAAGACAAACTATATTGGTTCAGTGAAAGAAATGAAGTCAAAGTTTGTCTACTTTTTTTTTTTTTTTCCTATTGTAAAGGAAACTGGATGTCAGATGGAAAAAAAAAAAAATCTGAACTTGAAATTTTAGGAACAAGAAGCTATTTTCTTCTTCATGAGGGAAAGCAGCCTGACCACTGAACTTACAGGATGGTTCATCCTCATCCAGCGGTTTGCACAATCTAGACTTACAGCATTTCCTGATTGTGACTGTCCTGTGATTAACATGAATATTTGCATCCCTCTATAGAAAAAAAAAAATAAAAATCAACTATTGAAAACATTGTTAAATAAGAAAGACTAGCCCACATCTACATTTCAGAGACATAAAATTACACTGAATGTGTAATATCACAGAATCACAATCACAGAATGGCCAGGGTTGGAAGGGACCTCAAGGATCGTGAATCTCCAACCCCCTGCCACAGGCAGGGCCACCAACCTCCCCATTTAATACCAGACCAGGCTGCCCAGGGCCCCATGCAGCCTGGCATTGAACACCTCCAGGAACGGGGCATCCACAACCTCTCTGGGCAGCCTGTTCCAGCACCTCACCACTCTCTTGATAAAGAATTTCCCCCTGACATTCAACCTAAATCTCCCCTCTCTCAGCTTAAAATATCAAGTTAGCATACAAGACACTGGAAGAAAAAAATAACTACAAGCTAAGAAGTGCTCATATAATCTTTATCACAGGTACCTCTTTCTTACTTACATTGAGCTCTCAATTTTTACTTGTCTGGTTTTTGTTACAGCAAAGAAAATCCATACATCATTTTACACAGTTCACTTTTGTTCAGATATACTGATACAGCAGGAGTCCTTACTAGAGTGATTTCTGGCCTGATTTTATAAAAACCATCAAACTCTTAAAAATCAGAAAACTCATAAGTTTTTGTACCACTGCTGATATTTGTAAAATGTTTCTTTATCCAAACGGAGAAAGGAAAAGCTCTGGAAATCTGAGTCCATTTCTGACAGTCCAGGGTCTTAGAAGCAACCCACCAAATTGGAGGGATGGGCTCTGATGTTGTTAAGTGTGAAAGAAATAGAAAACAGCATGGACTAATAATATAAAAGATCAAATTATCTCTCATTAACAAACACTATGATGTTTTTAAGACTGCTTAAGGCCCCCAAATGGAAGTTCTCAATATAGCCATAGGTTTTTCCTGTACTACATCACTGTATTGCTGAGATTCTTTAAAAATTTTGTTACTACTCCAAACTTTGTTATAAATAAATTAGTTTTAATAAGCAACAGTGTATGGATGCTACAGTATAGTAAGCTGAGGCAAGATAAGATCTGCATAAAAATTATTCTTTCCTTTTTATTAAAAAATAAGTGCATACCCCAAATTGAGAAAAACCATAGTGCCAATTGCTGTAGTGGTTGACTTGTCTGGCTTTTAAAATCCAGTTCCTAACAGAGGTTCATCAATGAGGTTTCCTTTTATGTGGGTCTTGAGAGCTATTAGAAAAAACTGCTTTGCAAAATAGGCTGGGAAATGTAGTTCTACTGAAAGTGATTATTTTGGCAATTAACCTCTAAGCACACTGCTAAACAGGGATGAAGAGCTGGAGTGCTTGACTGAACTGTGTTACAGTTAAAGACAACTTGGCAGTAAGTAACACAGTGTCAGAGGGTAATAAGAGTCTATAAATTTATTTGTGCTGTGTTTTGTACAGATTATCTGAGATTCTAGATTCAGTGTTGTGATGGTTTTCTTTAAAGCAGCAAGATTGTTTCTGTGAGCGTAATGTAGGGCACCTGGTTTTATCTCACTTGTTTAACAAAAGACTATGTGAGCAACGCAATAAATCATCTGCTGTATGCTGTTAAGAATTTTTTTTTTTGTGGTAAAATCTGAAATCTTGAATTTTATGACACTTCTTCAATATTCAGACAAAGAGGTGATAGCTTTTGCTTACAGCTATCCGCTTCCTGTATGATAAAATCAATGGTTTTACACACCCTAGAATTCAGTTTCCTACAATGCTGATGCTGTTGTGTTCTTGCAGACAGGTGATGCTGTACTGCCTGAGAATACTTTTAGTCCCTCATATCTGAAAGTCACAGAATTTATTGGAAAATTAGATTATCCAGTTTACGGTACACAACCTCTTGCACTTTTAAAGGAGGTTTACCGGAATGAATAATATTTTTCAGAAATTCTTAGCAAATGTTTCTTGTTTTCAATCTCAGTCATCCAATAGATATTTAAAACAAAATACTTACTTCTAAATTTAATCTTGCATGAACTCCAAGCAATAAAAGTGTAGAGCTTGTTCTGTACATGAAAAACAATTAACTCTCAATGAGATTTTAGCATGAATTTTAGAGTGGAAGGAGAGAGAACTGAGGGTGAGTTAGAAGCGCTGACAACCATAAATATAGTTTCTGACTTCTTTTTCATTACAAACATGGCAGTGATGCTGCCACCAGTGATACGACATAGAAAGCTCACTGAGGATTATGCTCCTTTTCAGCATGAAGGTGACACAGAATTCATTTGGGTGGAAAGCTGGTACCAAAAGCTTCTCTAATGCAACTTGACATGTCTAGTTTAGCGGAGTTGACCTCCAGCTACTGTTGCAGATGTATGTGGATCACCTATAGATCTTGTGTCATTGCCTCTCTCTGTATAAATGAATCTCTCTATTCTCCTATCTCAAGGAGTCTAAGGTAACACCAGATGTTCATGCTTAGGCGCTTGAATTGAATGCTTCCCATTCTTGGAAAATTTATTTCTAGCTCATGAAAAACCAGTGAAAAGACACTATCTTCTTTGACAGATAATTATGGTTAGAATGACTGGGATTTCTCATCCTATTTAAGAAAACAGTTATATTGACTTCAGACTGTGTTTACTTTTCTGTAAATGGCTGAGATGTGTCCAATGACAACATTCGGTTTCTTTGATGTTAACCCCAATGAAATCTGTCATTTGCTGATTTGTTTTCACCAACCGAGTCTGCTCTGTATGGTTAGTGACTATTAAAAAGACATGTTTAAATAAGAATGTAAATGCTTGTTCCTCTGTACTTTCACTAGGGTTAGTAGGGAAATTAAAATTCTTCACCAAGTTTTTCATATTCTGACAATATTTAATGATGTTATGATGCTTTGGTAACTTCTTTAAAGAATTCAGAACAGGCTAGCATGAGAAGAGATGAAAATATCTACCAATATAACTGCTAATTGCTATGATCACATTGTGCCAAAGGTTATGCAAGTGTTTAACTTCAAACATACACACAGATCTGCTATGATGGCCTCTAATGAGCATGTTTATAATGGAGACAGAGAGCTTCAGAAATTTTAGACAAAATGAGCCTTCTGCATCTTCTAACTTTTCCATGATTCTGCTTCTATAATCAAAAATTTTCTGAGAACTGCTTCACTGCTTAGCCTTTTTCCTATACCAGTTTTTCGTAGAAGTAGGACTCCTTCCATTCTAGCAACTTAGAGTGAAATTATCTCACATCACCACTAAAGACAGATGGGTAAAGAACTTCAGTGATTTTTTGAAACAGTGATTTTTTAGGTGTCTGATCACAAAAATGGAAGCCAAACCTCTCGGTGTGCTTTCTATGCAATGCAGTGAGGACTGCTAGTTCCCTCAGATATGCAATTCAAAGATACTCAGATTCAATAGGAAACTGCTAGCACTTTCAGCATTTACCAGTAGAAATATAATTTTTATGTCCTGTTTATGTACATACCACTGCCAGGAGATATTATACAACCTCCTCAAAATCCAGAGTCAAAACCTACCCTTGAGGGAAGATGCCTAATCTGAAAGAACGGAAAAAATGTTGTGCTACAAGTATTGTAATGACCTCCTTTTTCAAAATAATTGCCTAATTTTAACACTTAATCAGAAATGCTTTTACAGTAGTGCCTAGTGCACTGACTTCAGAGTGTGGAGTTCTGAAGTCTCCCCTTTCCCTCAAGATTCTTCATTCTTTTTTGATGCATGGACTGTTGAACAAAAAAGTTAGTAGCCTGTAGGCATATTCAGTGTGTTCTCCTGTGCGGAAAATGAAAGATTCATGAAGGCATCAGGAGAAACTGTGGAAGTGCAAATTTCTAACTGGCTAGAGTAGCTTTCTGAGAGGAGCAAATCTTCCCAAAGCATGCAAGGTAGTTCTTAGTAGTACCTGCGTAAATATTGTGGCTACTGGGCCATTATTATTAGTAAGACCCGAGGAAACGGCCAGAAGTTATACCAGAGGAGGTTTAGGTTGGATATTAGGAGAAACTTTTTCTCTCAAAGGGTGGTCAGGCACTGGAATGGCTGCCCAGGGAGGTGGTGGAGTTGCCGTCCCTGGCAGTGTTCAAGAGGTGCCTGGATGAGGAGCTACGAGATATGGTTTAGTGCTTGTGGTACTAATAGGAATGGGAGGGTGGTTGGACTAGATGATCTTGCAGGTCGTTTCCAACCTTGTGATTCTGTGATTCTGTGATTATCATGACAGATACTGCTACAGGTGGTTGGGTTTTTCTGTTCAGTTGGGTTTTTTCTGTGTGGGTTTCTTTTGTTTTCGTTCTTTTTTGGGGTGTTGTTTTGGTTTTGTTTGTATAGAAAGAAACTACAAGTGCACTTTGGCAGTGTTTGTCTTATTGAGGATGTGTCCCCACTAGCTGCTGCAGACGCCTTCCAGACTGGGTGTTTTGGGAGTTAGGCATTGCAATGCCTGTTTTCCGGATCCTGACAGAGCTTGTGCTTTGGGCTGTTGAGGAAACAAGGAAATTGCACCTGCTTGGAAAAAAAATGCCATATTTGTGTGGGGAAATGAGTTACCAAACAAATATCCTCAAGTTGTTTTTTTTTCAAGTACTTAGCATTTAATTGCACATGATTATTGCTAAATTCTATTGTGAATTTAGCTGTAAAAGTAAGTTAAGTGGTTAAATAGTGGATCTGTGTCTTAAGAGCAGCAAATCTCACAATCAACCCTGCAGGAAAGGAAACATTCTTATTCCATTTGCTCTATAGATGGGAAGAGGCAGAGACAGCAACACACCAAATATCTCAGTATTTCCAAATTAATAATAATTATAATAATGTTACAGTTTTGCTTTTGGGTACAGTTTTTTTTTGTTGGGTTTTTTTTTTTTGGTTGTTTGTTTTTTTTGTTTGTTTGTTTTTTGAAAGGGGATAAAGTGTTGGGATTTAGATAAATTTTTAAGGAAAAAAAAAATCAACAGGAAAAGCATTTGTAGAGTAGTCCTCAGAGCCCTGGTTATTACAACAGAAATTCCACAGCATGCAAACAGACCATCTGTATTATTCACTTTGTTTAAGAGAAAATATGAGGAAAAACAAATACATTAAATAATATTTGAGATATCTGTTTGAGCTGAGCCTCACTACAACAGAATAGAAAGCTCATGACAGTCAGTAGATGATTTGTCTTTTAAATTCTTTGATAATTAGAGAATCTTTTGCAGGTGAGGATCCAAAGCACAGAAAATTTCCTGAGACAAGCTGTAACAGAGCACAGAGTGAATTAGGTTTCAGCTAGAAACCCCGTAGAACAAACTGTCCTCTACTGCCCTGATGTGCCGTCACATACTGCTCACTTTGGAGGATGGCAGAGTGCAAGACACGTATAAAAGCAGAACCGTTTAATGTCACTGGCTCAGGTAACTGCTCGTATCCATCATCTCAGGTGATGCACTGTCACATGAGCCCAGACACCAGACCTGGAGCTGATTTGCAATTAGCTGGCTTTGAGTGGAAGCAGAATTAAAGCCAGATGTTTCTGTATGCCTGAGCACATACTCGTGGCACAGACATTCCTATGGATTAACCTAGTAGTCTCCCCTTCACATTAAAACCTCTATATGAAGACAAATTTCAGTTGAGATGTTGTATTGTGTTTCTCTCAATTTATTCTGTGTGGTGAGCTAAATAATTTAATGTATAATGTGCCTTGAAATTGTCCACTTTCAGTTCTTTATGCTATAGATGTTACTATACTTAACACTGTCAGCAAATCTTCCTGAGTTAATTGTTGCTGGGCAGCCAATGGAGATGATAGCACATTTATCAGTAATTAGAAGTGTATGTATCTACCGTCAGGTGGAAAAGAACAAACATCTGCTCAAGAAATATTGTGGAAAACAGAGGAAAAGGGAAATGTTACACATGCGATCAGCTTCAGGGATTAAACTCTCACACACATGGATCAATAGAGATCATTAAATATAATTGAAAATAGCAGTTTTCATGTTATTTTTATTATAAAATACAGCTAAATGCTAAGTAGCATCACATTTTCCCAAGTTTATGTCAGCTTGTAAAGATACAATAATTGCTTAAGGCAAGAGTATTAAATTATGCCTGCTCAGATTGTGGTCCTGCATAAGTGAGGGTCACATTTTTCATGAAGTTTCTTTAGAATCACTGAATGTAGGGATGAAAAGACGTACAGTATTCCACAACTTGCCCGAGAGTTATTAATTACGAGAAATAACAATAATAATAATAATAATAACAATAATAATAATAATAATAATAATAATAATAAAGATTTTACTTTGGTATAGTGGAAGAAAAATGCTGAATTTTCAGAACTTTTATACTGACAAGAGACAATACAACAGCAGCACGTTTCAGGCTTCTGCAGATTTTCAACTCTGCCACACACGGTTTTGTTTATTCTTGTGAAGTTATAATCAAAGAGGTTGATACAGTGGAAAATTCATAAAACACAAATGTAAGGGTTTTTGACAGTTGAGAGAAGACTCGTATTAACTCATCACTTTAGTTTTTTCCTCTCTGGCATAGCAGCTTGCGAAAGAGAAGTGCTCACAGTATAGATATTCCTTAAATTCTTGGATAGGAAGAAGCTTTTTGCTAAGTATATTATGCTTTATTTTGTTCATTATAACCCCCATTATTTTTACATGTTGTCTGTTCACAATAAGGACATGGGGCAGATGATGATATACCAGATGAACAAAAATAGTATTAAAAAAAGAAAACAAGCTTTAGTCTTGGGTAACATTTGCAATTCTACCTCAAATATTTTCAGTACTGTTCAAGGCAGGTACAAATGCATCTAAATATCTGTCAGCAATGTGTTTTCTGCACGTTGGTGCTCCTGCTTGGAAGTGCTTTGCAGTGTTGGGGTCGAAGCAGAACGGAGTAGTCTTTGACATTGAGTTTGCAAAGTGACAATGCTGCCTCCCGGTGGCTTCCTCTGTCACTCTTTCTTAATGCCTGCACATTTAAAGCAGCGTTCTGGTTGAAATACATTGCTTTATTTCTTTCCTATTTTGATGCTAAATGCACACAAGTGAGTACACGTGTTTGGTTTTTTTTTTTAATAATATATATAATAATACATTTCTACACCCATTTGTGCGCTGGCAGGGTGTTTTTTTCTGGCTCTTTTTGGTTTGATTGATTACTACGTTTGTGCCGATTGTGACTCAGACTGAAAGCCCCAATGCCTTGTTTTCCTTTCATTCTGAGTTGGCAGGAGTTTTTAGGGAGATGCACAAAGCACTATACTCCTTAAGTCACATATAAGTTCAGAGGAATTTCTTCTACAGCATAGTGAGCAATCTACTGCTAGCAACTTCTTGTCGTTTTTGCACAATGTAAGCTTTTTTCATGATTTAACGAGTTTGTGTGCTTTAACCTAATTATATGCATTAATTTCTTTGTGTTGCCTGAAGCTTTCCAAGAGCACCCATGTCCACCTGACCCATCTGCACACAGATTCAGGCTGCAGAGGTGTGACAAGGCTTTCCGAAGCTGAAAATCAGTGAGAAGAATGGTCAGCTTCTCAAAAGGTTTGGGCACTCACTCCAGCAGCTCCCACAGTCACATTTATAGTAGGCTTCTTTTTAATCCTTCATATGTTAAGAAGCTGAAAATCTGAAATGTGATCACATTAAGATGCATTATGTGACATGTAATATATATATTAGATAAGGCATGTAGCTCTGTTTATGGACAAGATGGATGAGAAACTTAATTCTTTACCGTGAGGGCTAGAGAAGTCTCTACTAGCCATATCTCTTTACCCAAAATGTGGGAAGGAAGAGGAAAGGAGCTTAGATGAGTGAATATGCAACTATTTACAATGTCCTCCTTTTAATGTTTCAGTTCATGCACTTCACCTAAAGCTAAAGCCATTGTTTATGGAGTGCATGTTGTATTAAGTCAAATGATAGTATAGGATGAGTTGAGATGTTTGTGCTCTTTTACATGCATTTTATTCAATTATACACAAATTAGAAAACCTCATTAAATATCTGCTTTACTGACTGTGAAACAATTCCTTTTTTCTTGAAGATGAAATAAAAAATAAAACTGCATTAACTGTCTAAATGCAACATTATGGCTGTGAAGTTAATTATGAATCTTTATTTCAATACTTTAGTTTTCTTGTTGAAGTCTTGTAGTTTGGGGATGTAATTTTGAGGGATTGCTTTCTGTGTTTGTTTGTTTTTTGTTTGTTTGTTATTTGGCTGTTTGGCTTGGTTTGTATTTTTTCTCACTTATTTTTTGGTCGCACTCAGGATTTCATCCAGTGACATCAGATCATCTGCTCCGGATGCCAAGACTCCATCAAAGTTACAGCCTACTTTTTTGAAAACAACTACTGATGTTAGACAACTGTTTTCTAGCTGTGATTTTAAGTAGGAAAACCTAAAGCTTAGACTCTCAAGGCTACCATTCATCTATACATTCTTCACTACACCTTCTGCTCATGCTACATGCAGTTAAACCCTGAATTGCTGAGAATGTGTGTGTAAACCACAGATGTGGGAGCCAATGCTACATGGAGATGGCAGTGGCTGTGCCTGCTTTGCTGGCCCCTCATGTCCTCAAACCAACAGAGATTTTCAGAGAAAAGTGGAGGTGTTGTAGGTTGGTCAGTGCTTCTCATGTTGGGTATCAGAATCTTAAGAGCACAGAAGTGCTAGTAACTTTTGTATAGGTGACTCATGATATGTCTCAAGTGGGAAATATGGATTTAGACACAGCACTAAAGACAGAAAATAGTTGTGATCCACTGTGAATTTGCATTAGCAGTTGTCTCAATGGAAGAAGGAGGTTGGTGGTATAGAAATGCTGGCATCCCTATCTGCTTGTGCTGTTCAGCTCCCAAAGATGCTGCAGGTATACAGATGTGTCTGTACTGTGCAATAAACATGTTCTGATACTGCCATGTGAGAATGACTTTTTGCATTTTGGAGCAATCTCCAAGGACAGCTTTCCCATAGTGCTTAATTCACGTAGCTGGATAATGATATTTGTGTCAGGTAAATAAGTGTAGAAGTGCTGCTATAAGGCAGCTTCTCAGCTGCTTCATACTGAGCTTGCTGCATGCAATGTTTGGGCAGTGCTGCTCTCAACCCCGGCAGCCAGTTAGATTTTCCAGCTCCACTTTGCAAAAAAAGGAGAGTCAGGTTCACCAGGGGCCAGGCAACCAAAGCTATTTGGTTCCAAGTTTTCATGTGATTACTGAAAAAGCATTTACCAAAGAAATTACAAATGGTCATGTCCAGCAGTATCTTTCTACATCCTTACTTTGTATTGCGTGATTTTCTAAAACATAATCTGCTGCCTACAGTTTCTGTGCTCTCCAAGTTCCTTGGGAGAGCAGAAGCAATTCCTGCCACACAGCAACTGTTGTTTTTTTTTTATTATTATTATTTTTATTACAGACTTTGTCTCTCTTGCACATTCAATTCACTAGTGCCCTACAGAAAAGGACTTACTGTCTGACAATAAGTGTTTAATAACTGGTTAAATTTTTCCATGTTCCGGATAACCTAGCTCTGAGGGAGGCAAAGGGAGGCAAAAGGCAAATGCTTTTTGGTTACAGGCAAGTACTTGAAGGACAGTTGTGACACTGCACATTGGTAGCACAGACAGGTTAGGTGTATTAAGAATGCTCTACACAGTCACTGCACAGTTCTTTTTGTTTCGGAAAGCACTCTATCTGCTGCTGATTTTCTCAAGCATAGCTAAACAGCTTTTAGTTTTTAGCAAGTTTTAGTTTAGAACAATATATATGTATATATATATTAAAATTTCATTATATTATCTATTAGGAGTCCAGGTAAATTATGACTTTTTCCTCCTTTTCCTTTCGAACATCTGAGCCTCCAGGGCAGTATTTGGATGCAGGTATTTTGGATGCTTCTCCTCCTGGCTCAAAAGCTTTATAGAATTGCTGTTATCAGTTTTCTGTCCTGTGCTAGTACATTTGAACAGCAGGGAATGCTGCAGCCCAGAAGCCTGCACCTGTAATAGCTCTGCATGTTTGTGATGTTTATGACATATTGTCTGGAGCACAGCAGAATTCTTGTAAGCATCTTGGGTTAACAAATACACATGCAGCAACAAAAGCAATATTCTGTTGAAGAGATTGCTGTAGGTAAGAATCTCAGGTGCCAAAAGTTTTCCCTCCTAAGCAGTTCTAAATTAATTTATGAGGCCAAGCTGGTCTGTGAGTGCTTGCTATGGCTTTCAGGGAGCTGGCTGCTCCTATGATTTAGTCTAGATTTTTTTTTTTCTTCATCGGCTTCTCTGAGTGTCTCCATTCTTTTTGCAAATGGCAGCTTTGAGACACGTTAAAGCCCCTGAATGGCAAGCAGAGAATCTCACTGTCACTGGCAAGAATGTTAAAGCAAGGAAGAGCCACTCTCAGGCTGCTGCTTCCAGAACTGTTGTTTTCTGGAGAAAAGGGAAAAATAAAGTGTCATGTGGGCGGTCTGGAGGCAGCCAGGCAGTGAACGCAGAAGGTGATAGTGAAGAGGGATACAGGGAAATGTGTAGGATGTCCCATGGAAAAGAACCATCTAACTTGGCAGCCTAACCGAGAATAAATAAGTACAAATTATGAAAGTAAGCAAAGGAACGAAAAGAGGCGAGGATCGGGGTATGGAGAAGCATTATCAGAGGAGCAGAGAAAGAGAGATGAACAGATGGGTTCGGGATCATTTCTTACATAAAAATAATAAAAGGAAGGGGCAGGATTATATTGAAAAAAATTCTCGTGAATGCAGATATAGGTGTAAATAATTACATATATGTACATATATGTAGGTTGCTCCAAAAGTAATACTTCCTATTTATTTCCATGGAAACTACAACAGCAACAAAGAGCACAATAACATTGTGGGATAGAGCAAATTCTCAGCTACAAAATGCTTTTTTTCAAGATAGTTACCACCATTAGCTATTTATGGCTGTCCGGAGTGTGACTTGTCTTTCATATCACCGCTGTTTCCACTGAAACAGACCACCCACCACCTTGCTGCACTCACATTCACTATTTGGTCTCCATAAATGTTCAGCAAGCACTAATGAATGTCAATGCGTGCAATCTTTTTTTTCCACATGGAGAAATTCAGTGACTTCCTTTAGCTTCATATGCATTTCCACGACAAAAAACATTTTGCCAGACTGCCCCTCTGCTGCCATCTGCCCCATCGCAACAAAATGTAACGGAATATTGGTGGGAAGGTTCAACTTCTGCTACCATAATATCAACATCTGCCTCTGACGTTGTGGACCTACATAATAAAATTGGAGGCATTACTTTCAGAGAAGTCTTCGTAAATAAAATATCGTTTCTTGTCTATATGAGCAACAGCTGCTTCTGCCAAAACACAAAATGATTATTATGGTTTCACTGCACAGTTTGTAAAATCCTATGAAGCCCTTTGCTCTGAATAGTAAGAGAGTGTCCTGGGATATGATTGATTTTCTTCCTAGCTGCTTGTAAAGCTCTGTGTTTTGGATGTAGGATGAGAATAATGTTGATAACACCCTTATGTTTCAGTCATTGTAGAGTAATGCACTCTGAGTTGAGTGTGTTTCAGCTCCTCACACTGCTCTGCCAGTGAGGGGCTGGGGATGCACGAGGAGCAGAGAGGGGGAAGAACCAGGACAGCTGACCCAGACTGGCCAAAGGGGCATCCTGTACCACAGAGTGTCACAATAAACACTGGAGGAGTTGCTGGGGGACAGCCAGTGCTCAGGGTCTGTCTGGCCATTGGTCAGCTGGCAATGAGTGACTGCACTGTGCATCTCTTGGGTTTTTATTCTTTTCTTTGTTTGCTTGTTTTTATATTTTTCTTATTAAACTTTCCATATCTCAACTCATGAGTTCTCACACTTTCACCTTTCCCATTCTCTCTCCCATTCCACTGGTGAGGTTAGGGAGCAGCTGTGTGGGACCTGGCTGCCCACCAGGCTAAGCCACAACAGAGAGCTTCTGTATTTCTCAACAGAGTGAATATTCCAAAGCATTTTGATATCATTACCTTAGTCTAGTCTCTCTGTAATTCTGTGAAGTGAATATAGAGACTTGGATAATTCAAATGTATGAGTTAATAAATTACAGTGAGAGTATATCCAGTTACCATAATGGCTCTTAAATAATTGAACAAAGCAATCTTAAATAGGATACCGCTACACTGCACTAACTAGAAAGGTGTCATCAGAGTTACTAAAAGCCTATCCCTTAAGGTCCCCTTCCACTCTGTACGTAAGTACAATTAGTGGCTGCTTTGTGGGTCTAGAGGAATTGAGTATAAATCAAAGGAATAGAGAGCTTGTTGGGAATCAAGTGGAATATAATGCTGAGATTTGTGTGAGTTATGGAGAATGTGGCTCAATTGCTGCTGAGATTATCTGTTAGATGAACCACCTAATTTTGCTCTGACTCATTTTAACCGTGTGCAGATCAGCCATGACCCACTTCCAGACCACTGCAGGGATGAATGTTTATAAAGATCTTTCTCATTCTTCAAAGAGGCCACTACTTTCTAATCAACATCTGGAATCAAGATGGTATTGAAAGTCTATATTGACCATGCCTCTGTCTTGAAGCCCTGATGAAAGCAGAAAGCTTTGCTCTTGTAATTATTTCCACTAACACCTGACAATTTACTTACCTAGGTGAAGGACACAAGATTAGTCCCTGTTAGGACTCTTGCAGGAGCTAAATTTGTGATGAGGCAGTCTGTGGGCTAATTGAACCTTTGTGCAGACCTGAACGAAAATATTAAAGAAAGAAGCGTAAAACAAAAGGAAAAAGAATATGAATATATATATATATATATATTCTTATGTACGGGAACTGCTGAATCATAGCCTGAACCTCTGATTGATCACCTCAGGTGAGCAATGAGTCAGCCATGGGAGCACAGGTGAAGGCAATTCACCAGTGCTGCTGGAAGGGGTGGAGCCTGGCTGCACGTATCCTAGACCCATTTAAGAGGTGACTACCACTAGGAAAGGATCTCTTCTGGAGATTCCTCCTCTGGAGTTTTGTAGGTTGTGGGTTTCTGTGATTTATCAATAAACAGACAAACCAAACCACATACTGCAGTTGGCTCTCTACAACTCGCTTTTTCTTCCAGTAGTAACAGCTAAGATTTACTTAGCTCCTTTCATACTCCAAAGTATTTTGTGAATTCTTTGGAGAACAGTTTTTGAGAGGAAACACGGGGCTCATGACAAAAAGGTGACCAAAGGTTTGGGAAAGAAAAGTAGTCTGACAAAATATGCAATACCGTAATACTACAGGACTTTGGACCAGGAAGTGGAGTCAAAATAGAACAGCAGACAGTACTTAACCCAACATCTTGAATAAGTGTGTATATATATAAGCACACTGAAACCAGAATCTAGAATGATACTACAGGGGCTCCACTTCCTTTAGGGGATACATTTGTACTTTCTGTAGCCTATAATACAAAATCAATACTAAGCTTGGTGCTGAAATACTGTCCTATGTGTGCAACTGTAATGAAAATGTATTTTTATCACTGGTGGTTACACTGTTGCAGTATCCAAAATATATCAGATACTGTTCAGTTGCTGTATACATAGAGCTTGTATCGAGGGGAAAAAAAAAGTAGGACAAAAAGTGATGGATGTATAAGAAATTACGAGTGTGATACTGCAGCTTACTCTGTTCTTTCTTTCATGCCTTGTATTTATTTTGATCATTAAATCTGTTTTCACAGAATCGAAGGGGTTGGAAGGGATCTCTGGAGATCAAGTCCAACTCACCTGCAAAGCAGCTTCCCTACAGCAGATTGCACAGAAAAGCATCCAGGTAGGTTTTGTATATCTCCAGAGAAGGAGACTTCACAGCCTCCCTGGATAGTTGTTTTGCCATTCTCATTTAAAAAAAAAAAAAAAAAAAAAAAAAAAAAAAAGCCAACTCTCTTTCTCCTTCATGTCAGCTAGGAGGCTGTTTTCACCTTTATCTTAATCAATGGGAATTAACAGCAGCGTATTCCCACAATCAAATGGAGCTCATATCTGATTTAACTTGAATCCTGTGTAAATCAGTAGGGCTTTATGCAGTATAAACAGAACAACCTTTGACCTGCTGTTCTGTTTGTTTGTTTGTTTGTTTTTAATAAATATTATGAGTGTGTGGGAGCAGGCTGCTATATTTCTGAATTCCTTGCCTTGCCCTTCTGAGTCTTCAGAAGCCCTGAAGGGAATGCCTTTGGGAATTATTTATTTGCTGAAAAGTTTAAGAGAGGTTTATTGAGTAGTGAAAAAATCACCGTATTTTGTTGCTGTATTTTCCACTTTTATTCTGAAAGATTAACCTGTACAAGTAAAGCACTTTAATGGAATATAACTATTCCACGAAGACGGCCTGAAGAGATCTGTGCAGCATTTTTAAGCTGTCTCAATTATAACTGAAAAATAGTTTGATTCAGCAAGGGCCCAAACAGTACCTTCAGTAACTCTTTTCCCTTTAGGTCTCTCTAGAAGAACCAAATATATGCTACTGCTTGGTTTTCTTATTCCCTTAAGGTCTCATATTTTGGTACAGAAAGTATACAAGCAGTATTCTGTGAGCTGGAAATGCAGATGAATCAGGCAGCAAGGGTGAGCTGAATGGCAAGCTGAGATTTTTGTGACAATACAATCTGCTCTTCTCCAGGTACTGCAAGAGAAACGTGTCTGGCTTCCAGTTATATGGAAAGCAAAAGAAAGCAAAACAAAAACACACCGAGGATGTATCACTTACGATACTCTCAACAGAAAACACACAATAGTCTCAACAAAAATGTTCTGTGATGAAGGGAATGTGTTACATCAAATTGTTTGTGTAGTTGATGTGCAATGTGGAATAATAAATTTTCATTGTCTCCAAAGGCAAAAGCCCAGTAGTTAAGACAAATGAAGAAACCAAGAGCAGAAGTTGGGAAGTGTTCGTGTACAGGACTGTGTGGGAGATGCTGCAAATGTTTTTCTTTTTTTTTTTTTTTTTTTTTTTAACAGTGTCAGAAACTACATCAGGTGAGTTGGTAGCAAGTGCCGGTCACACAGGAATATGTGAAGAACTGTTGTTAAGAATATTGTGACAAGTTATATGGAGCGCCAAGGGAAACTCCAGACTTTATCAAGAGTGAGGCAATCATTCCCAGTGCCGTAAAAGTATCTTGGCAGGCAAAGACCATAAATGTAATAAAAGAGGAGGGTTGGGGGGAAATGTTGTCTGTGCCCATAAAAGAGGATGGTGATTGTGCAGTTATAGTGCTTCATAAAATTTTTCAAGTTTAAAAGGAAGGGAAGAAATTGGGCTAAGAGACTGGTACAAAGCAACCTATGATTTTTTTGCTGTGAGCTGGTAGGGATAGGGGAAAATACCATCAGAACCTTAGTCTGATTTTTATGCCTTTCTATAAACAGCAGCTACTCTTCTGTATTGGAGACAGGACACAGTAAGATGGACTTGTTTCCATTTTTAGCTAAAATACAAGATGGTAGTAAGAATGAGAGAAGCAAAATTATTTAATTGACTCCTCGTGTTTTTACACACTTAAACAAAGAACTGTACAAAGTACAGAGTGGAAGATGAAAATTAAGTGAGACTTTATTCATGGATTTTTTGCAAAAAAGCAAGGCCAATTACAATTTTTCCTGACCTAAATGATCACATGCATTGAATGATGCAGATTAGATCACAAAAATAAATAAATACAATAAAATATTGAAACAGAACAGTTACATTAGTTCAGAAGAAATATTTTGTGACAGTAATCATTTCCTTGAAAAATCATTTGACAATGAAATATTACATTCAATATATCTTTATATATCAAAAGATTTGTGGTTTACCCATATTTATTTAGGCTTTACTCTGAATCAATCACGGAATCAGCAAGGTTGGAAAAGACCTACGAGATCAGCCATTCCAACCATCCAAATATCACCAATAGTTCTCACTAAACCATGTCCCTCAACACAACATCCAAATGTTCCTTGAACACCTCCAGGGTCAGTGACTCTACCACCTTCCATGGCAGCCCATCCCAGTGCCTGACCACTCTTTCAGAGAAGTAGTATTTCCTAATGTCCAGCCTGAATCTCCCCTAGCGCAGTTTGAAGCCATTCCCTCCAGTCCTATCACCAGTTACATGAGAGAAGAGGCCGACCCCCAGCTCACTACAACCTCCCTTCAGGTAGTTATAGAGAGCAATAAGGTCTCCCCTGAGCCTCCTCTTCTCCAGACTGAACAATCCCAGCTCCCTCTGTCGCTCCTCATAAGCCCTGTCCTCCAGACCCCTCACCAGTTTTGTGCCCTTCTTTGAACCTGCTCCAGGGCCTCAATGTCTTCCTTGCAGTGAGGGGCCCAAAACTGGACACAGCACTTGAGATGGCACTTCACCAGAGCTGAGTACAGGGGAACAATCACTGCCCTGTTCCTGCTAGCTGCACTGTTTCCAATGCAGGCCAGGATGTCATTGGCTCTCTTGGCCACCTGGACACACTGCTGGCTCATGTTCAGCCAAGCATCAATCAATACCCCCAGGTCCATTTCTTCTACACAGTCTTCCTGCCACTCTGCCCCAAGCCTGTAGCGTCGCCTGGGGTTGTTGTGGCCAAAGTGCAGGACCCGGCATTTGGCTTTGTTGAAACTCATCCATTGTCTTCAGCCCAGCGATCCAGCCCATCCAGATCCCTCTGTAGGGCCTCGCTACCCCCAGGCAGATCGACACTTCCAGCCAACTTGGTGTCACCCCCAAACTTTCTGAGGGTGCACTCGATGCCCTCGTCCAGGTCATCATTAAAGATATTGAAGAGGACAGGCCACAGCACCAACCCCTAGGGCACACCACTCATGACTGGTCGCCAGCTGGATTTAGTTCCATTCACCACCACTCTCTGGGTCCAGCTCCCCAGCCAGTTCCCTATCCAGCCAAGAGTGTACCTGTCCAAGCCATGGGCTGCCAGCTTCTGCAGGAGAATACTGTGAGAGACAGCGTCAAATGCCTTGCTGAAGTCTAGGTAGACCACATCAACAGCCTTTCCCTTGTCCACCAGATGGGTCACTAGATCATAGAAGGAGATCATGTAGGTCAAGCAGGACCTGCCCTTTGTGAACCCTCTGCTTCTGAAAGACAAGACATGGTAACAGGTAAAGACTGAGGCTTGAAAATACATGCCTTTGGAACAACAGACTTGCTTCATCTGTTAAGATATGGTGATTAGTGAGAGTTGTGATAGCTCTCCAGAGATACATGAAAGACTGCTAATGACTGGTTCATTTATAAGTGATGAAGATCTCTCAAGATCAAAACCCTTCAAAAATACGATAAATGAAGAGATGTGAACTTGCAGAGATTTTGATAGTAGTACATTGTCATTGTCACCCCACTGTTGAGATTTCTTCAATGCTCAACTTTTAAAGGAATTACTTTTCATTTACAATATATTTAAAGCCATTTAATTTACTTTTATCTGCTTCACAATTCAGCTTTGCAGAGCCAAGAGGTTTATGGCTGCCTCTCCATCACATTTTTTTTTTTGTCTGAAAGTTTAATTTGAATCGAGTCAGAAGATTTTGCATGGTTCTGTACAACTGCAATGTGCTCACAACCTCCACTGCATGGATGTCTAGCCTGCTTGAGAAATTTCAGAATGTTGTGCAAATAGAGATCATCTGAACAGTATCTGTGCAGCCTGTCTTACCCTTGCTCAAACAGCAACACAACTCTATATCTGCCTGGAAAATGTTCATCAAAATAGTATAGCCCTTAAAGATGAATATTTGAATTGCATGGGGCCCTCTACAAAATCACCAATCTCTAAGCACAGAAATACAAAGGTATATGTCAACATGCACATAATGTCTAGATTTATTTACCTTTTTGCAGATCTTCGTGTTACTTGTGTGCCATTAGTGGCTGAAATTAGATCACCTAAATTTAAATGATAAAAGTAAACTCTAATATGTTTATGGCTATTGGATAGATAAATTAAATAATTATTTCCAGAAATAATTATTTCCAGAATTTTTTCTTCAATACTGTTGATAGACAAATATCTTGTTGATTACCTCTAGCTTTGAATTTAGTGAAGGTTAATCAATTCCTTCCACAAGAGTTTATTGGAATTACTGGGAAAGCTGGACACAAATTATAGGACTATGTGCTATTCCAGGGCTTGTCCCACTATTCTGAAATGTAGACTATAATTAGAGGAGAGAAGATGTCAATTTCAGCAGGAATATTTTGTCAGAGGTAAGTAATTCATCAGCAGCTCAACTGTGCTAAGATGGATGGAGCAGATCACCTTCTACTCAAACCAAAATGTTAATATATTCTGAATGGATGAAAAGGATTTTGACAATTATGTCATTATGAAAATTATTACAGCTGTGAATAAGAAGAATCCACTGCAATAGCATGAGTATTTATGTAATATCACCATTTGATAATAGTTAAGTTGGTGAGGTGTTGTAATTGCCATTATTGATTAATTCTAAATAATGCATACTGGTGATTGATACTGAAACAGTATTCTGTTTTGAGAATCCCCTCCTCCATTTTTATTTACCATTTTTTTTCTCATTCAGCTCTCCAACATTTCCTATCAGTTTTTCTACTCATGGGGGCAGAGATTCTCACCTCTTCTGGCTTCTGCTACAGGCATTACCATAATGAGAGCAAACAACAATTACCATTTCATTCATATTGAAGCATAAAAGCCAAGCAATTCCAATCTGGCTTAATCTTGGTCACAGAGAGCAAATAAAATCCTGGATTAATATTGTTGCGTACAGCAAAACTAAAAATGTTAAATAAATATATGAATTTCTAAAATGTTAAATTATGCATTATAATATCTGTTTTCATGAGGTCAGGCACTGTTTTGTTTATTCCAGATTTACTGAAGAGCCTCTTAAAAAATAAAAATAAAAAATCAATGATGCTAATAGTTTTCACTTCTCAAGCAAAATGCCCATTTCTGAAGGGATTCCTGAATTGTTTTGAGCATGCCAAGAAATATAATTATCTCTGTATTACTGACTGTCTCTGGTTAATGGAGAAAAAGAAAATTTAACTCACCCAAAGGGTCATTAAAAAGGTGCAAGAGAACTCAGATCTACTGTCTGGGATTTGACCTGTAGTTACTGGGCCTTGAGATTTTTTGAACAGTAGCCTATGGAATGTTGAATTTATACCTACGGGTGGAGCTCCCATGATACTCAGAGTCACATCCAGGTCTCTGAGGTTTGACTTTCTGTCTGGTGTACAGGAAGATTTAGGCAGAGAAAGCAATTTAATAGTGTGTAGCCTGAGGGTGAGTTTTCATGGAAAAGGCTAAACCGAGTCAGTGTTTGTCCCTTCTTCTCTCTCTCTGTTCTCTCTTTTATACTAAAAGAAAACTACCCCCAGGTAGAAAAAAGTTTTCCCCAGGACTTGTTAGTTGCAAGGTACCTGATGAATGTAAGATGTAATGAGATAATGTAACCGTAAGTAGGGCACCACTCTGATTAGTGAGCGGTATTAGATCAGCTCCAACATTTCAGAGCTCAGGTTGATACCTCTATATATCCAATTGAATTTATTAAGCATACACATGTCTTTCCAACTCTGACACTTTTCCAGAGATAAGAAATCTCAACAAAGTTGTTTTAGGCTTACTTGTTTAGAAGCAAGAGTCTAAGTCCTAGCTTTAGGATAAGACCCTACAGTGGTTCTTCCAAGGAGTTCATGTAATGATTATTTACTCTTCTAAAAGAGGAAGATGGAGCAGTAGTCAAGTCACTCCTCAACTTTCAAGACAAGTGTTTAGAATCTCTTACCTATGAAGTGAGACCTTAGTTCCAGTGCCTTTTTCAGCCACAACAGTTTCAAAGAAGCCATCGTTATCTACTTGACAATCACTCTAGCCACCAAGAGTGAAGGGAATCCTGTTCCCAAACCACCTTGGTCTACTTTCTTGGAGGAGTATGCTAAATGATACACAGAATAGGAGAAGCTGGTAGTCCCATCAGATAGCACTGAAATAAACACATAATATATGCATAGCCTGCACTTTCCAGAGAGCTGTTTGCTGGAGCTGGTTGTACAGGTTAATCTTTCAAAGGTATTTTGGACCTACCCTACTTTTTTACCCCATCATGACCCAAGTAGTAAGCAGGAGGCAGGATCTGATTAATCAGGGCAAATCTAACATGAATTCAGGACCAAGAAGACAAACCTGATTTGTGTGAACTGTTTCAGTGTTATGTATCAGCAGACCCAAGCCCCATGTTGAGTTTACTCCTTCCATTTCTGTTTCACTTGCCAACACTTTTTCCACCCTTGATATGCTTTTAATTCCTCTTATATCAATCATTTAATGAGCAGTGACCTCCCTGAAGTCATGGCCCACTTTCAGTGGTTAGAACTATTGCTCTCTGTCGAACTAGCAATTACTCCAGTGTCCAAAGGCACTTCAAAAATATCCATGAATACATTTTATAAAAATTGATGAAATAAATATTTTACTAATAGAGTAGAAATCTTTCTAATTAATTTTTGAGAAAAGTTTGATGACTCTAATCCGAAAGTTATTTAAGTGAATAATGTTACATATGTAATGGGAAGGAGGTGGTATGGTCGTGCATTCCAACCTCCCAAGCCTCTGAGAAGAGAGATGTTAGGGGGCAATAGCATTCTCCAAGCTGTGAAACATTAAAGGGACAGCTGAAATATTGCCCTTGCATATTTTACCTAAATTTGATTTATTTGTGTTTTAACACTAATTACTTTCAGTAAATAGGACCACAGAAGTGGCCATATTTCTGTGTTGATAAGCCTGATGAATTATGGGGTCTGGGACTTTTTATCCTGTATCCTGTGGTCAAAAATGAGTGTAGTATTATCAAGCCTCTTTCTAGTGGTCAGGTGTCCACTTAGTGACCCTAACAGTGGACTTCTTCTGTTCTTTCAGATGACAGGATGACAGCTTACTTGTTACGGAGACTTATGTGCAGAATAGGCTTAATAACATACTTGTCAATCTATGACAAAAGAATTTTTCTTCTTTCCTATGCTTTTCCTTGTCTGTGCAGAAGCTGGACAATTCATTGCCTTTTGTGAGAAATATATTCTACATTTAAAGAAAAAACTTTCATTGTTGCTTGAGTTAGTCAGTACTGGGGTTTGACATTTTATCTCTACAAGGGAAAGACAGCAATAATTTTTCTTCTTTTTTTTTATCAGCTCTCTTATCTCACCAGTCCACCAGTCCCGTTCTCCCTTTTCTGTGCACAATTACGTAGGAACTCATCCAGAAGCAAAGTATCTCCATGGGTCAGGCTTCCTTTTGCAGGCAACCATACTAAGACACTTAATTGTTACAAAACAGTTTAGAAGAACAGATATCTTTTCTCATCTTCTTTGTGGCCTTTGACACAACTAAAACTGAAGAGTTCAAATTATTTTTCTTCGTTAAAAGCACAGAATCTCAGGATGGTTTAGATTACAAGGAACCTTAGGAAGTCGCCTGGTCCAAATCATCTGTTCAAGTAGGGCCACATACAGTAGGTTTCTCAGGATGATATCAAGGCAACTTTTCATAGAATCAGAGAATTGTAGAATCACAAAATCACAGAATGGATTAAGTAGGAAGAGATCTTAAAGATCATTGAGCTCCAACCCTCTGTGATGAACAAGGCTGCCATCCGTTATATCAGGCTGCCCAGGACTATATACAAACTGGCCTTGAACACCTCTAGGGATGGAACATCCGCAACTTCTCTGGGCAACCTGTTCCAGCATCTCACCACCCTTACACTGGTGTATTTAAGAGGATGTAGACTTACAACCTCTACGGAAAACCTGTGCCAGTTGTCCATCATTCTCACAGTACACTGTACTTGTTGGATATCTTTCCTGGACTTGTCTTCCTGTCCTTTGTTCTTCATTTTCATAAGTTGCCTTAACAGAATTAATTGCTGACAACTTCAATGGGAACATTCCTTCTGTAATTTATGATGATTATAAATTTTACCTTTTTGTTTTTGTGCACCGTTTTCTTATTTTGTTTCTTAGAATCACTGAATTGTTAAGATTAGAAAAGACCACTGAGATCACCTAGTCCAACCATCAACCCATTACCATCATAACCACTAAATCATCGCCCTCACTGCCACATCTATGTGTTTCTTGATCACCTCCAGGGATGGTGACTCCACCACCTCCCGGGGCAGCCTGTTCCAATACCTCATGACTCTTTCAGAGAAGAAATTTTTTCTAATATCAATTCTGAACCTCCCCAGGGCAACTTAAAGGCCATTCCTTCTCTTATTGTTGCTACCCAGGAAAAGAAGCTGACACCCACCTCATCACAAACTCCTTTTAGGGAGTTGTGGAGACCTATTAGGTCTCCCCTAACCCTCCTTTTCTCCAGACTGTTCCCTCAGCTGCTCTCCATAAGACGTGTGCTGCAGACCCTTCACAGCTTCATTGCCCTTCTCTGGATATTCTTCAGGGCCTCAATGTCTTTCTTGTAATGAGGGGCCCAAAACTGAACACAGTACTCATGGTGCAGCCTCATCAGAGCTGAATACAGGGGGATGATCACATGCTGCTTTTTCTGGCATAACTATTTATTATACAAGCTAGGATGCCAGTGGCCTTCTTGGGCACTGCTGGCTAATGTTCAGCCACACATCAACAAACACCCCCAGATCCTTTTCCTCCACACAGCTTTTTAGCAACTCTGCCTCAACCCTGTAGTAATGCTTGGGGTTGTTGTGACCAAAGTGCTAGACTTGGCATTTGGCCTTGCTGAAGCTGCCATAATTGGCCTTATCCCATCAATTTAGCCTCTCCAGATCCCTCTGTAGGGCCTTCCTGCCTTTAGGCAGATCAACACTTCCTCCCCCAGCTTGGTTTCATATGCAAACTTACTGAGAGTGCACTCAATCCCCTCGCCCAGGTCATCAATAAAGATATTAAACAGGATGGCCCCAGTAGCGACCCCTGAGGAACACCACTTGTGACTGGTCACCTGCTGGGTTTATCTCAATTCACCAGCACTCTCCAGGCCTGGCCCTCTAAGTCCTTTACCCAGCAGACTGTACCTGTCCAAGCCATGGGCTGCCAGCTTCTGCAGGAGAATACTGTATTTCCTACAACAAAATGACAGACTACTCTTATTTTAACAAATCAGGAGTGACTAAGACCATCATCTGCCCTCAAAGTTAATGGCTGGTGGAAGCAACTTCCTAAGCAGGGTGGTTGCATCCAGACAGCTTCTTAGCAGTGATCCTGGGCCTCTGCTCACTCTCAGATCATGCCTGGATATTGTCTGGGGGATTTCTGTTTGGCATGGGCCAAAACAGTACCAGGAACCATTGAAATGATGTAGCAGACCAAAATTTCCATCTCTGTGTGGGAATGTTCTCTGTTTCTATGTGAAAGGTACAGCAATGTGGCTTTTAAGTAAATAGGAATAAGTTTTTGACCTTAGGGAAAAAAAGAAGAAGAAAAGCATTTGGTGATGTCATTGGAAGTGTGGATCTTTCACATAGTGAATTAAGTACTCAATGAGAAATCAGCCAACTTGCATCTATGTTACTGCAAGTGACACGGGTTATGGTGAAAGGGGAAAAGTGCCAGTGCAAACCCTCTACCTAAATTTGATCTCAGAGCTGACTTAACTTGATTCATATCAAAGTAAGTCAGAATTTCAGATAAATTGAGAATCTCAGCACAGAGAAATACTTCCCCCATTTCACACAGTCTTATTATTTCCCTTCCAGGGCTTCAAAAGGGAAGGAAGCCATTTCTGCACACTGGGCTTTGAAAGTGAACTGCTTTGTGAAAACTCCCTGCAGTGCTGTGTGGCTGAAGAGAACAGTTTGAAAATGAAAGCTGTACTTAGTTATCCATCTTTTGAGTGGCTGTAAAGGCTAAATGCAAATCAAGCTATTCCTTGAGCTATACCTAAAAAAATAAAAATAAAAATAGCAATCTTTGTTGTTTTTCCCAGCTCCTATATTCAGTTTCAGATCCTGCTCACATTTGCCTTGATGTCCTCATGAGACCTAATCACCTTCCTGACATCCATGAGTTGGGAAGAAGAGGCCTGTGATTCCTACAACCCAGCAACGAAGCTCTTGGAGGGTCTGGAGCACAATTCTTATGAGGAGTGGCTGAGGAAACTGGGATTGTTCAGTCTGGAGAAGAGGAGGCTCAGGGGAGACCTTATTGATTTCTAAAACTCCCTGAAAGGAGGCTGTGACCTCTTCTCCCAGGCAACAGTGATAGGACAAGAGGGAATGGTCTTGAGTTGCTTCAGGGGAGGTACAGGTTGGATATTAGGAAAAATTTCTTCTCAGAAGGACTGGTGAGGCACTGGAACAGGCTGCCCAGGGAGATGGGCATCCCTGGAGGTTTTCAAGAAGAGTGACATGATTTGGTAAGCATGGTGTGATGAGTTGACAATTGGAATAGAAGATCCTAGTGATCTTTTCCAACTTTAATGATTCGAACTGTCCCAGCGTGAAAGTTCAGGGGTTGCATAATACCCTCCCAAGGGATAATGAAAGAACTCTTTCTTTCATTACTTAGAATACTTAGCCATGTTTCATATATTCAGTATGAATATGTGTATCAATAGATGTGTTGTTGCAGGGGCCAGTGTTTTTGCAGGTTTTACTCTCCTGGTGTATCAGTATTGAGTTGATGTTGTACATTGTGTACAAAACAGTTTGGACTTTTTTTTGATGCAAGGCCCTATATTTGCATTTATGCGTTAGTATTATGCACTTATTCATGTTGGAAGAGTTGTTTTGCTGCCTTACAGAAACATGTAGAAATGATTTGATATAAATGGTTTCATACTGTTCCTTACTTATAATGTAATTTGAATAATATTCAAACTAGCTTCTGTTTATCTTAATTTCCTTTTAAAAATTGTAGGGAACTGATAAAGATTTATACAATGTCCACTTAAGTCAATGGTATACATGAGATCTTTTAACAACAAATTAATTTTTCTGGTGGATTAAGTGGATTTAGGTAAAAGGCAAATTAAGTAATGTAAAATATCATTAGCCTAAAATGTTATTCTAATATTATTAGCTTTATTAGAGCTTACAGGCTAGAGTCTGATCATAATTATGCTGGTGTGAACGCAGACAACTACTGACTTAGAACTACCAAACATCTTCTGAGCCTTTACTAATATAAAATTCAAAATCTGAGCATCTTTCCTTTCTGGTAGGACTATTTTCTTTGCTGATTTTCCAGCTGATATTTTTTCTGCCTTCTACAAAAATAAAACCCAGTATTCTTTATCGGACTCAGATCTGTTGCCAGGAGGTTTTTTTTTTTTTTTTTTCTTTTTTCTACTTTTACCTTTCTGTGTTCTTTCTTTGCAGAAGAAGAAGTGATGCAGGTACACAGTTAATAGCTTTTTACCACACTATTGATTTAAGTAAGTACTTGCTCTCTTTAGGAAGTTACTTTAAAAAAAAGAAAAAAAAAAAAAAAAAAAAAAAAAAAGTAGCTACTATTAAAAAGGTGTAAGAAAAATATAATTCCTACCACTCTGGAATGTCAGTACTTTGATGTTTGTCTCCCTAAGAAAATCTAGGGGAAGTTTATTTTCCCTAGGTAGCCTTGTATGTGCATAAATAACAGGGTTTGTAAACATATGTCCCAATCCATACGGTTACCCATATGGTTGTAAAAGTCCCTAAGCGAGATACCAATTAGTGGAAGCACTAATCTAAAGTTAGGAAATCTACAAAGACTATGTTATTTGTATAGTTTGCAGATGATAAATCCCATTATCACTGTGATAACTAATACATTTCTGAAGTGTCTTTCATCTTGAACAATTTTACTGGTACTTTCCAAGCAGGATTACTACAGACGTAATTACGTGATGAATCTTTGATATATGGAAGAATTCAAAATAAAAGGACTGCAGAGTTTACAGGATGATCACCTATGTGAGTCGCCCCTGGAGGTGTTTGAGGCATGGCTAAATAAAGCTCTGGGCACCCTGAGATAGGTTGCTCTTGCTGTTGGCAACCCTGACTGTGACAGGGCGCTTGGAACAGGACAATATTTGAAGTCTCTTCCAACCCAAGCCATTCTATGATTCTTTGATTCTAGGATTCTGTGACTCTACTGTTAAAGACCTGCCTCCTTCCCCTTAAATTCATAACCTTATACACATATGTTTCCAATAAAAGAAAAAGAATAAACTAAACTTGTGTGAAAGGCAACAACTGAAACTGTGTGCCAAATGTAAGTGGGTGCCTCTCATCCAAGCTGCAAATCCCACAGCTTTCTCATAGAATCACAGAATGGTTGAGGTTGGAAGGGACCTCTGAAAATTATCTGGTCCGACACCTGTTCAAGCGGGGCCACCTAGAGATGGCTGCACTGCTCAGTTACATTTCTGCCTTTCCTCTGGCAACAGATGGAGGAGCAAGGACTTAAGGTCAGCATGAGCACTCTGCAAACACACGAATGCACCCTCATCTTGCAATCTTTGGCAAGACTTGCATTTGACAAGGCATTTGCTGAGTCTGTGCTAATTGCCAGTATTCACTCAGAGAGTCAGTGGATTAATTCTGACAACCTGTTCTTAGATCTGTCCGCTCTTGTATCTGAGTTATCTTTAGATTCTGAGTATTTCTGGAAAGTAACTAGATTGAGAGCCAGAGCAGAGGTGTTTCAAAAGCATGTTCTGAATTATCCCATCAGTGTTTTTTTTTATTGACAACACCTAGGTGGCTGCACTCTAAACATAAATACTCTTGGCAGCCTTTGGCTCAGCACTGTAGCTGCCTTGAGTCTTGTTTTGTTGTGTGTTATCCTCTGTGTCTCATATCCAAGCACTCAGCAAAGAGTTCTGGATTCTGCCTAGGGGGAATCAGGCCTCTAAATGTCATGTATAAGTTTCTGGGCACAGGACTCACTCCCTGGATCTAGCTTGGAAAGCTGAAACTACACTTAAGGGAATTAACATCTTTGGTGAGGAAGTATTTATGTCTTTTTCAATGGCAAGTGTAGGATACTGCTACTAATCATTTCTGCCCTTTTTTATTATTCAGACACTATCTGAGTGTAATTTGGGGAAATTAACTAACTAAAAGACCCTCCACTGAATATTTTGGATCATAGAATAATTAATCTTCCAACAAGATCTGAAGGAATTTCAGATGTACAGAATGTTTCCATTGGTAGTCATGGGGAAGATTTTCAAAGGTCAGTAGAGAAGAGGAATGAAGAATTTATCCAGAAAAAATTGGAGTTTGCTATATAAGCAAGTTAAATCTATATCAAGCCTAAAGAGAAGTTAACATTATTTAAACTTTCAGGGCTGAAAAACAAATGACTCTAATGTGCACTATTTAACATAGTGGTGCACTACACATGCAATAAAGATCCGGGAACTCGGCACATTATTGTAGGTTTGTATGGTCATTGCAAAACTTTGGCTCAGAAATTCATAGGACAATATTGTTGGCAAGTGGACAGTTGGACTAGGTGATCTTAGAGGTTTTCCAACCTCTTATGATTCTTATGATTCTCTGAGCGCAGTTAGCTGATTGCTAGATGTTGGCAATAAAAAATAAAAGTCGTAGCAAATCATGTTTCTCTTCTAATTAGTGACTATGCAAGCTGTAACATATCATTCCAAATGCACAGCATTTCGGGGGCTCTGAGGTAAATGTGATCACTTTACCAGCAAAAAGATGTGTACTCTTTTCTTCCGTTAGCTGTCAGAGCTGGTCACTCAGTTTGGAGTATGGCAGTACCTTTTCTCTGCTGTAACACCTTCATAACCCTCTCACCTTTTCCTTGCCCTAAAGTTACAAAAAGACAAAACTTTTCTGCAGAAAATGACCTTTCAGAGATGGAAATTAGCATCATGTGGAGACTGTGGGATATAACCTGAAGACATACAGATAAATCCATGATGCCATGTTTATTGATTGTAGTGATATAAAAGGAAAAAATTGTCTGAGCCTTGTGTGTGCAGCAGTCAGAAATCGGGCATGTAAATACATGTAGGAGTTCTGGAGCACCCCCCCAGACCTTTGGAAGGTACTTTTGTGTGGTGCTTTCTGTGGAAAACCTCAGCTCTGGGTAGCACTGCATAGGCACAGGATTGACTTTGCAGAGTGAAGGAAAACCCCCTCAAGTTTTAAACTGAGCGTATTTGATATGAAAATCACTGGCGTGCAATGCTTATGGAGCCCCACTGTCATTTGAAGAGCAGAAGCACATTGTAAATAGCTATCAGAAAGAATTTACTGGGCTAAAATTATCTGCAGCAAAAATAGGTGTAATGAGACTCTGAACAAGAGAGAAATCTGTGCTTGAATTGTCAGGGTGGATGAGGGTATGGATCTGTGTCTCTGACGAGCATGTTATTACTTATCAGCTTGAAAGACATCCCAAGATATCTCAGCTGTTATGATACCCATATTTCATATTGTATTTAATACAATTTCTCATCTAAGTGAGTTATTGATTTTGGACATTTTCATTTGAGCTTTTAATTCTTTTGACTTAAGTATGACTATTTCATATTTGTTTGTAATGGTTATACATGCAGACTTTTCTTATGCATATTGAATTTTTCTAAAGATGTGAAGGTGGAAGATGTGGAATTTAAACCTGAAGGGAATGAAGGGGTTGTTGGTGGATTAAGAGAAAGGTTTATGAGAAATCCAGATTGACAAATGAAATCAAATCAAATCAAATCAACTTCCATGCAACAACAGAAACTTACTGAACTGGAAACTGTTTGCTGATATTTATATATGTTGCATTTTGAGACATGTTTAGTAAATAAAGAAGCTGTTATTGTTGTTGACTAAAAGAACAAAAAAGAATCATGTCAGACTTGAGCTAGCTGCTTTTTTTTCCCCCTAAAAGGTCTGATTTGCAGGCAAGACACCAATGTGATTCTTTGTAATATTGATTTTTCTCTGGGAAGCTGAAACAGTGAGGAAGACATTGGCTGATAAAGACCTCAGATTATTTGAGACTAGCAGCCTAACTGAAGGACTTCAATGTAAGATTCATTTATGACCAGAGTTAAGAGTTATAGGAGAGCACTCACACTTCAATTTCAAAGCCAAACTTACTGGTGTATTTCTGTCTTCCAAGACAAGTGATTTTCAGGACTGTCATTGCTCCTACACTGTTTTTTCTCCATTTGTATCCTATGAAGTGGTGACACAACTTCCCTGTCTGGAGATAAACATGTCAACAAATGCATTGTAAAGTCTCATCAAGTATTATTTGACATCTCTGAATGGAGAATACTATGGATATACTGTAGATTGGTGTTACTTGGACACTGAGCGAAGGGTGTATTGACTGGAAAACTAGCCAAAATGACCATAGCATGCTCCAGACTTTAAAAGGTGTGAGCCATACAGATTCTAGGAGAAATCAGATTGCCATGGCCGGAGCCTCTGACCCCTGGAACTGCTTTATGCTGTGACTCTGCTCCTCACTCCATGCCTGCCTGCAGCCCTGCTTGTGCCTGACTGGGGACAGAAGTTAAACCGGTCCCAACCCTGAATCACAGGCTGGTATCCTGGCCTGGTCTTGTCCATCCCCATCCCAACAGAAGTACTAGATGACTTCTGACCAAGGTTGTGCCATCTCCATCCTTGAAGGTATTCGGTACACAACTGGATAAAGCCCTGAGAAGAATGGACAGACTCCAGAGCTGCCCATACCAGGTATTGGGTTAAAGGCTATAGGTTCCTTTCAACCTGAATTATTCCAGGACTCTCTGATTCCAAGTTATTATCAGTCAGTGTTTGTAATAGGAATAATTAAAAATGAGTCCATGATAAAGAGAGCACAGCACAAGCACCATGTGATAGATATTACTCTGACTGCTGTCTTTATTTCTTGACGCTTTCTTTGGCTTCTATTGCACTACAACGGAATATTACCTTGCTTTACCATGGGACATTCTTGATGTAAAAGCATATGACAAGAATAACATATACCTCTCCAAAACTGAAGAAAAGTGTAAATTTTCCTATTGATAGTACTTAAAAATTGGCTTTGCTTACTGAAAACCTTCTGTTCTGGACCTCATTGTAGATCATTCTTTGAGGAGACCTGCTGTGCTATTGTGTCATGTAGTGTTTCATTCCTCTGAAAAGTGCTATTTATTAACAGACAAAAAATACAGTTTATTCTTGTGATATATATACTTACAGAGGTATTTAGCAGCATAAATCTATGTGATTCTTTGATATCTGTAGAGGTGTGTTAGATTGTCAGAAAGTGATATGAGTATTACGTACCATCTTTGCATACCTATATGAGGTTTATCTTGGTTGCATACAAAATCTTATTTAAGACCTCCTTTCACAGAGGTATTTTATTAGTTGCCAAAACTCAAATGTCATTCAGTTGTCTTCATAAGGAGTTTGTATTTAAGCACTGTATGGAATCATGATAAGGAAAACAAGTAAAGGGTGAAAAAAGGCATAATTTTAAATATTGAAATCTGCCTACCAGCTTAATGGAATGATCTGAAATGTATACGCTTCTTTTTTTAAAAAAAAAAAAAACTAACTTCTCTGCAGGGACTCTGCTGAAGAATTTGAAGAGTCAGCACATTCCTTTGGTATTTACTTTGCATTGCAGTACCTTCGCTTTTCAGTTGCTTTCCCTGTAATAATAGACCTGCTCTTTGTCACTTGACCTCCTCTGTTTCTCCTTTTACAAACTACTCTTTTTGAAAAAGCGCTGCTACTCAAAAGATTGTCAAGTGCTGTGGTTTCTATTTTCAGCCTGCTGTTGAAAGATCTTTGTTATTTTCACAGTATTCCCTTCTTGTGACTTTTACACTACACAAAGGTTATCTAATCCCTATCACAAGAATCCTTGCAAAAATACTCACCAAATTAGGTAAATTGAATGTAAAAACGAATCCTATCATATCTTAGATTGCATTTGGATTAGTATGCTTGAGGAAGTAAAAAAGCATAGAACTGATCAAAAAACAAGTACTTGTAAAATCTTGCAATGTGATGTCCTTGCAGAATTGTGACACAGTCCAATGCTCTAGCTGAAGAGCACCAAAGGAAGAAGAGTGAGCCAGCAAAACAGTCAGTAAATGGAGCTACCTGGGGAAAGACACTGTATCAGATCAAGAAATTGGAAAGTATAAACATGGACTAAACATATAATTGGATCATACAATGATGTGGGTTGGAAAGGACCTTAAATATCATCTAGTTTCAACTGCCCTGCTGTAGGCAGACACACTTTCCACTAGATCAGCTTGCTCAGAGTCCCATCCAAACTGGCCTTGAACACCTCCAAGGATGGGGCATCCACAGCTTCTCTGGACAGCTGTGACAGGGCCTCAGCACCCTCATATTGAATAATTTCTTCCTTATATCTCATCTAAATCTACCTTCTTTTAGTTTAAAGCCATTACCCCTTGCCCTGTCATCACATGCCCTTCCAGTTCCTCCCCAGCTTTTCTGTAGGCCCCGTTTAGGTACTGGAAGACCACTGTAAGGTCTTCACAGAGCCTTCTGTTCTCTAGGCTGAATCCCACCTCTCTCAGCCTTTGTTCAGAGGAGAGATACTCCAGCCACCTGATCATCTAAGTGGTATCCTCTGGACAGATCCATGTTGCATCCTTATCATGTTGCATGCCTCAGAGATGAACACAGCTCAATATATGCATATTTTATAAGAGCAGGCATACAGGTACAGATATACAGACAGGTGAACCAAAGCCCGACTGCATGACGTTACTTTGCAGCATTTTGTTTCTGTCTGAAAATGACTGACAGATTATTTTGTATATAAGCAATCGAATCAGTTGTGCTGGAATCAAGTGTCCTGGCAGGTTCACTGTGCCCAGTCAAGCTTGCTCTGTCACCTCAGTTGGTCTTTTGGGTTTAACTCAATAAAGAGGGTGGCATATGTCCAAAAAGCATGCTTAACCAAATCTTCGTACTTCAAATGTCCTGTGATTTCTTATGTTATTATGTTATAATTTTATTGTAGGTGTATAATAATTTTATACCTAGTCCATCTGATAATAGTTACAAATGCTTTCTCTTTCGAGCTACGTAATTCAGTAAAAGGAGGAAAAGCTGCAAACTGATTGCCTACGATTCACCTTTCATTCAAGTTACTCTTTAAAACATACACTGTACAGAAATCTACAAAATCTTCTTTCCAACTTTAGATCAATTGTATTATAAAATACGGTGTGAGCCAATATCTGTGACACAGATGGGAATTGAGACTGGACTCAATTCTTTGTTCTGCACTACAAACTGCCAATAACCTTTAAATCCTGTAATTTCTTTCCAGCTAAACTCCACCTTAGGGATGGGAAATGATTAACCCTTTCTATGTCTGCTATGCTAGTTGCTGCAACTGCTCATTTTTTCAGTAAATAAATAAAATTCAAACAACAACGTCTAATCTAAATTGCCTAACTCGTCAATGATCTGATTGCTCAGTAAATAATACCAGTGCTGTGTTATGAAGATATGTAGCAAAAATTAATACTAATATATACCTTGCATCAAAACTACTTGCAAGAATATTCTTTCAGATGATCTGTCGTTAATATTAATCTCTTCCTTCTTGACTACCATTTTTTTCTCCTTACATTTATGTAATGTCAGCACTTCAGCCAGAAAGTGCAGAAAAATATTTACTCTGTTTGCTACATCATTTTGCTCCCGGTTGGCAGCAGATGTGCTTGATTCGCTTCTCAAGTCAGAGGTGTGTGAGAGCACATTCACGTTAGGCTAAAGGCGAGATTCAGCTCCCTGCTGAACAAATTGCTGTGCTTGCTGACAATGGTATCTGCTTCTGAACGCATGTAGGAGTAAAATTGGTATTAAGATTACAAGATTTATGGGGCAGGGAAGACGTCTTTTTATCTACTAGAACACGTGTCTGAATCAAGTGGTTCCATTCACTTACAGGGCTGTAATAAGAACAGTGACGAAGCTCTTAGTTGCAGAATATTGGAAGGAGTTCAGCGATTTTTATAAGGGCAGGTAGAGACAGGATGAGGGGAAATGGCTTTAAATTGGAAGAGGGTAGATTTAGGCTAGATATTAGGAAGACATTCTTTACTGTGAGGGTGGTGAGACATTGGAACAGGTTGCTCAATTAAGTTGTGGATGCCCCCTCCCTGGAAGCATTCAAGGCCAGGCTGGATGGGACTTTGAGCAACTTGGTCCAGCAGAGGGCGACAAAGTTGGTGGCCCTCAGAATTTTGGGGAAAAAACTACACTGAAAATTGTTATACAAACATTCCTATTGTATTACTGGGGGGAAGGGGGGAGGGCTTGTGTCTCGCTCCAGCTTGTTATTGTTGTTTTAATTTTATTTTACTAGAAGTGAGAAAAAAATCATAACTAACAGTGGACATTGCTGCAGCTGACTCTGGTCTTTGCTGTGGAGCTGTGGGGAGTGAGTGAGGTTGTTTACAGTCCACAGTGATACTCTGTCTTAGGACTCACTGTAGCATATTAAGCAGAAAAAAAGTGTTCTGACTTATGGAAAAAAGAAATTGGCTGATAATTCATTAAAATTTGTCTGATTCCTGATCCAGAAGGCAGACATTTCCACAAAGCAAATATTTGAATTTTTCACTTGAATTGAAATTGATGGAGGCCACAGACGTGCTCACTGCCTAAATCTCCCTGTTTTGATCTAGTGGATATGGGATGTTTGGAGGTGGGTATTTTAAAAGTAAAGTGTCTTACATGCATCTTCAAAACTCCCATGATGCCCTGGAAGAGATTCATGTCTGCTGGAGAAGGAGTAGATCATAGATTAATGGAATCATAGAATGGTTTGGGTTGGAAAGGACCTCAAAGATCCTAAAGTTCCAACCACCACAGACAGGTGCCAACCATTAGATCAAGCACCAGAGCAGGCTGTCCATGGTTCCATCCAACCTGGCGTTTAACACCCCCAGGGACAGGACATCCACAGCCTCTCTGGGAGCCCTTTCCTGCATCTCACTGTCCTCTCAGTGAAAAACCTGTCCCTGACACCTAATCTAAATCTACAGTAAAAAGTTGATTTCCTTCCTGTTCATAATCTCCCTTTAAATACTGGAAGGCTGTAATGAAATCTCCCCAAAGCTTTCTCTTCTGCAGAATAAAAAAATGCAGTTCCTTCCACCTGTCCTCATAAGAGAGGTGATCCAGCCCTCTGATCATCTTCGTGACCCTCATCTGGATCCTCTCTGAAAGTTTCACATCTTTCCTGTGCTGGGAGCCCCAGACCTGGATGCAGTACTACACCAGGGGCTTCAGAAGGGCAGAATCACAAGGACAATCACTTCCCTCACCCCACTGGCCACCCCTCTTCTGGGGCAGCCCAGGGTTCCATTGGCCTTCCAAGCTGCAAATACGCACTGCTGGCTCATGTTAAGTTTTTAATCTATAATGACCCCTGATTCCTTCTCAACAGAGCTCTCGAGGAGTTCTCCTAGTTTGGCTTTTTGCTCTGACCCAAATGAAACACTTTGCACTTGGCTTTGTTGAACATCATTAGGTTTACATGAGCCCACCTTTCAAGTTAAGGCCCACATAGATGTGACATTGAGGGACATGGTTTACTAGGCATGGTGGTGATGGGTTGATGGTTCGACCAGATGATCTTAGTGGTCTTTTCCAACGTTAATGATTCTGTGATGGATCAATCTTCAGACCACAAATGTGCTCATTGCCTAAATATCCCTGTTTTGATCTATTGGGGATGGGATGTTTGAACTCAATGGGTATTTTGAGAGCTAATTAAGTATCTTACATAGGGCCTCATTATTAGAGATAATGCTTTTGGAAGAGATCCATATCTTCTGGAGGATTATTCCTCTGTTCAGAAAGGATTATGCACTTATTAAAATCAGACATCGTACCATTCACTTTTTTGGCAAAAGCATGTGGGAATGATTGATGACTCCAAGTCCAGTACATACACGAGGGTTTGTCACTGCCACAGGTTCCTTTGTTGTCTGTACACACAGATGAAATCCCCAGTATTGTTCAAACAGTTTGTGAACCAAGCACAGGCTCAGCACCTTGGCAGGAACAGCAACCTGAATGATACAAACTAAATGTTCTTGACAAAATGAAATGCATAGCTCTGGTGAGAGAATTAAGTTGAAAATCTAATGAAGGGAAAAATATGATCTGGATTTCAGAGGAGAAAATATTTAAATGGAAACACTACAAAAAATAAAATATTTTAAATATTATGTGCATATGCACTGGAGTCTCCATATTTTTAACACATAATCTGGGTTTTCTGTTGCTTAGAGGTTGGGTAGAGATATGTCTGAGAAGGATCTATGCTAGATGAAAATAGAAAGCTTTCAAGCTTTCAAAGATTTAACCACACAGTAGCACAGTAGAGGAGAGAAAATACCCTTCAGGTTTTTTGGTTGCTTTTTTTTTTTTTTTTTTTTTTTTTTTGGCTTTCAATAATACAATTCTGAGAAACACAAAGTGACAGAAAAGCACTTGGAAGGGAAATGTGCAGTAATTACCCAGGCTTTGAGGTTCCACAGAGAATTTTTGCAGGGCTAAGTTCTCCAGTCCCACTGTGATTAAAAATGAAATCTATCCTTAAATATCAGTGATTCCAGTGTGGCAGCCACTGTTGTCTCTGGTTTCCTAATTGCGTTGTCCCTTACCAGACAGAGGCTGTTCCCTGAATAAATCCTGTGGCTTGTAGTGATCCCACAAAAGCTGCTCAGGAAGGGAAATCCAAGCAGATAGTTGGTTTTGTTTTGTGTTTTTTTTTTTCACTGATGTCATTTGTTTGGAAGAATATTGTGACACGTAGCTCTTTTTCCTCTGGTGCATTGGTAAAATATGCAACCCATATTGATTGAAGTAAACTTTCACTCAGTGTAAGCAACTCCACGTCTAGTGCAGCCTGCTATTGCCAAGTTTAGCAATAAAACAGTTGCTTTCACCTGACATTTATTTCTTGAATAAAGTCACACTTGAAATCATTATGTTTTCATGCTGATGGTTAGCAATCCAAAAATCTGCAGAAAAACTTGGCCTACAGTGACACAGAATTTATTAATGAGACCAAGATAGGACAAAAAATCCTATACGTGTATTTTTTTAACTTAAGGGGATTATTGTAGTGGGACATCTGGTGCTTTAAAATGCAGATTGCAAAGTCACTGTGCTGCGTTATTTTAATACCTGTAAGTAAATGCTCCCTTCCAGTTTCCTCTCCTGTATTGGTTATTTTCCTGCTTGATGTCCTTGGGTATAGGAAGAATGAACCCAAGGACAAAATGTAGAGAAGTGATCTGATTTTGTACACATTTTGTCAGGCTCTATCCCCAGAAGTTGTGCAGAAGTGGGAGAGGAGTGAGGCTGTGCTGTATGGCTAAATCACATGCTTTAACATCTCAGCTTCAGTTCAACATGACATGACTTCAGGCAGACCCAGATTTTCATATGGGAACAGTTTAATAACTGAGAACATCTAAAGCAGAGCAGAACAAAATCAGGCAGTGAGGGGTAAATGCCTACAGGCAGTCCAAATCTATGGAAGAAATAAAATGACAAAGATATGTATTCTGTGTAACAAAAGAAATGCAGTAATGGTGAAGGCTGGCTAAACTTAACCTAGTTTTGGATAGGTAATAGCAATGATTGCCATAGTAATCTCAGATAAATCATTAGTATAATTATCAGCCTCAATAAAGTTTGATAGATATGTGGTGGCTGGATATATGTAAAGTTTGGGTACTTGCTTGCCTCTGGATCAGGGCTTTGTACCTCTTCTGCTGTTGTCTTGTTGATCTGCTATTTTGAAAAGCAGATTATTTCCCATTTTAATTTCAGAGAAGATTCTTCAGAAGAGATAAAAATCTTACTCCATGCTGATCGTCCATATCTGTTCTGAAAATATCTGTCCCGAGTTTTATTGAAAAACAAAGTTGGGTTTATGATACTTAGAACTGCATTTCTAAATATTCATTCTACTGAGCACGCATTTGCTGTATAAATGAACAGCCATCTGTGAATAGTGGAATTTCATTAAACAGATGATAAGTGTTCAGTGATAATCATTTCATTAAACAAATGCTAGTAAGTATTTTGTTTTCCACAGGATTAATACATTTCATACATAAGAATTATCATAAATTAGTACTGGCTTAAACAATTTGCAAACAGGAAATAGTCCCAAAACTACATAACTTCTTTAGTCAATTCAAATTAATTCCAAAAAACAGGTTACAAATCTTAATTATTATTATTAAAAATTCCTCTGAAATTAAAAGGAGGCACACATAGAGCTTTCATAACTTTTGTATTTCGGAAATTGCCAGTGCTGCTTTGAACATTGCTTTGTGTGGCTGCGATACTTTTGTAAACACAACTGCTTTCTCACGAGTATTTAAATGAAAGATTTCTTTATATTGTTCAGGGAAATATTTCAGCAGAAAGGCTTTCAGTGTGAAAGCCATTCTGAAGCAGAGTTAAAGCCAAACGATTGTTTCTCCTTTGCTTATTGTGTCTGTTTGGGTGACAGAGCAGTGACTGCGGTGTCAGATCAGAAGAACCCATATGAGCAAAACTCAGGGTGGGCACTGACAGCTTCAAGTGGAGACAGAAGATCTGGCAAGGAGCATCACCCAACAACGGTGAAGGGCGACATAAAGGCTTGAAGAGTTTTCTGCTGGTTTCTGCTGTCCACCCCTGCAGAATCCGCTTCTCATACTTGCCACAACTACTTAGTTGTTGAGAGCAATTATGACAACTTGACACAACTTTTGTTCTTTTCCTTCAGTCCCCAGCTTTTCTCTCATTTGCAAAAGTATGACTTGGAAGTATTGAGATGCTGCCCCACCATTGCACCAGCCTTTTGAGAGTACTTCTCTAAAAGGAGCTGATGAATAAAACAGCTGAAAAAGCTGCTTCCTTTTACATCTTCCTGAGGTTTTCAACTGATTACCACTTTACCTTCAGTTTATAGTGCAGTTTTTTTGTATTCATCAGTAGTACATAATCTTGCATTCAGTACATTCAGTACTGATATTACACTATAAGTAGTTGGACTCGATGATTCCTATGGGTCTCTTCCAACTTGAGATATTCTATGATTCTGTGATTTACACTGAGGCGAGGCACAGACCAACCTCTACTCTGGATCCATTGTCCTGATCTGTTCACATATTCCAACTTCAAGTAATGGAGAATTTTGATAGTTTTTTTAATGCTGTGTTCCTAATTAAAATATTGAGGATGATAAATCTGAAGGAACTCTGAAGAGCTTTACTAATAGCTTCTTTTTAGCCTGACACTTCCCTGCTGGAGCACAGCTGGTTATCAGCCCCCCTAAGCTTCATCTCTTCCCACTTTACAGATGTTACATTGATTCTCCATTTTTCTACCTCACTAGTGTTTTCCCACATGGCACCGTGTCTAATGCTCTAGTTAAATTCAGACAAATTTTATCTGCTGTACTGCCTTTGTCTAGGTAATCAGTTTGCTATCACAGGGAGATATCTAATTATTTTGGCATAATGTTACCCTTGGTAAACTACTTTGCATTTTATCTCATTCTCTGTTTACTTCATGTCACTTTTGTTCTTAATTTGATTTTGTTGTGTTTTTTTTTTTTTTTAAACTTAGCATACTAGAGAAGTTTTGGAGCGTAACTTATTCCAAATGTTTCTCTTTCCCCTCACTTGAAGTTGAACTGCTCCCTAGACATACCGCACAACCCTTCCTGGTCCCTTCTGAAACCCTCCTGAAGCCTGGGGAAGAGGAAAGCCCTGTCTCCCTGCTTATTTCCTTGCTTTGGAAATGGGGCTTTTTTCATTCACCATCTCTCATTTACTCTCTGCCCTTTGCTCAGAGCTATCTTCTCAATGGAAAATGAAGATACAGTGTTCTCAGGAGACAAAAATAGCTTGGAGAATTGCTCTACTGCTTGCCAGGAGTTAGAGTTCCTTTGTGGTTTTCTCTACACAGCTATTGAGGAGCACTGTGCTATTTTTCTTTATGTAAACAGGCCGTTCTTTACATCCAGTCAAGGATATCACAAACAACACTTTGACTGCAAAAGCACAGAGGACTTCCCAGACTTAGATGAAAGTGGTTAGCTGAGGTTTATGTAATTCTTGTTTTAATTCATTATACATGCATGCATACATGAATCTTGCAAGAACTTTTCTAACTATGTATTTTGGTGCCTAAGGAATACTGTTCTACAGAGATAAAAGCCCAAATCCAACAGACCCTTGTATCAGAAATTCTTGTCTAATTTTCAACATTTATAGAAGGATAATTACCTTCCTCCTCTCCTCTCCCCTCCTCACCCCACTTTTAACAAGGAGTCGGATAAACTTCTTTCACTTGGAAAAAGTTTGATATCCAGTTAACACTAATGTGTAATCCCAGTTCTGTCATTGGCTCTTATCAGGTCATATACAGTGTTCACAGAGTGACAGAATGAGAGAATCACAGTATTTTAGACGTTAGAAGGGACCTCCAGAGGTCATTGAGTCCAATCTCCCTGCAAAGCAGGCCCTCTACAGCAGGCTGCACACTTAGGCATCCAGGTGGATCTTGAATGCCTCCAGAGAAGGAGAACCCACAACCTCCCTGGGCAAACTGTTCCAGTGCTCTGTCACCCCCACTGTGAAGAAATTCTTATGCACGTTTGTGTGGAATTTCCTATGCTTCAGTTTGTGGTGATTTCCCCTTATCCTGTTGCCACACACTGCTGAAAAGAGTCTGGCCTCATCTCTTTGCCTCCTGTACCGTAGATATTTATAGACATTGATCAGATCCCTTCTGTCTTTTTTTGTCAAGGCTGAACAGACCCAGTTCTCTCAGCCTTTCTTCATAAGAGAGATGTTCTTTATCATCTCTGTGGCATTCTGCTAGATTCTTTCCAGGAGATCCCTGTCTTTTTTTTTGTACTGGGGAGCACAGGACTGGACACAGTGCTTCAAGTGAGGCCTCATCAGGGCAGAGTAGGGGGGAGAGAATCACTTCCCTTGACCTGCTGGTCATGCACTCCAGGATCCCATTCGCCTTCTTGGCCACCAGGTCACACTGCTGGCTCACGGCCAACCTGTTGTCCACCAGGACCTCCAGATCCCTCTCTGCAAAGCTCCTCTCCAGCAGGTCATCCCCCAACCTGTACTGATGCATGCAGTTATTCCTCCCTGGTGCAAGACTCTACACGTGCTCTTGTTAAACCTCATCTGGTTCCTCTCCGCCCAACTCGCCAGCCTGTCCAGGTCTCACTGAATAGCAGCACAGCCTTCTGGTGTGTCAGCCATGTCACCATTGTCCCACGGATTAAACATGCTAGATACCTTCACTTATTTCTGATTGTCTAGTTTGAGAAGACACTAACTTGATTTCAGTGGTACATAGTCATGTTGCTGTAAGGTCAAAGAGAAAGAGTTGAGCACATGTACAGCTCCTGGCCTCTGGCTTTTGCCTTTTGTGGGACTTAACCACTGACAAACCCTATGTGCAAGCACAAAATAATAGTAATAATAGAAATTATGTGATACACATTTGTCTGGGGGCATTGAATTAACTATGTTTTCATGGAACAAATGATTGAAGGAAAGAAAAGGAATGATTACTCTGCAGGAATCTAAATCAATCTCTCTCCATTCTATACAAGACCTGGAAAGATTTTGCTCTTGCAAATAATCTTTAATCAGATAGGTCACACTATTAAAGTCAATGGCTCCTTCAGTGAATAAGAGCTACTCAGCAGGCTAAGCATTTGCTGGACTGATTTCTAAGTCTTAAAGAGCCTGGAGAAAACACAAAGACACAAAATGTTTTTTTTAATATATAAATTCTTGTTGCTGTACTTCACATTTTACTGCAGAGTGATATTTTATTGTTAGTTGTCATTTATTTAAAAAATAATAATAAATTAAAAAAGAGAGACGAGAGCAGAACCCAGATGGCACTGTGCTTTCTACATAATTGCAGAATACTTGTATTGCAGGCAATTTTCATTATATACTAATCAAACTTGTGTAATTCTGTCACTGCACTGTCAGTA
Source organism: Lagopus leucura (assembly GCF_019238085.1). NCBI lineage: Eukaryota > Metazoa > Chordata > Aves > Galliformes > Phasianidae > Lagopus > Lagopus leucura. The sequence goes on along the minus strand of NW_024962263.1, from coordinate 84,708,669 downwards.
TGATTATCACATCTGTTTAACAAATCTTGAATAACAATCATAAAAGAAAACAGACAAATTAATGGTTGTCTCACCAGAGACACAAAACTGGAAGAAGCCCTAATACAAATGTAGTTCTCAGTACACATGAAGTCAGGATGGATCATAACATCAGTGAGAAATACTCTGGAGAAAAGCAAGTGGTACGACAACAATCAGACAAGATCACAGGAGCAGTTAAACCAGCCGGCAAAGATTTTACCACGTCCCTTGTGAATGGCTGAAAGTAGCACTCAGAACCTGATGTGTTTCCTTTCTTTGCCATGCAGAGAGCAATAAAATCTGAGACCATCTTTGTTTTATATGATTTGGTCATGAAGAATTTCTGGGTCATGAAGGAAGAATCAAAACATAACAGGAGCAGTAAAAGACAGGCAGTGTGTTCTTGCAGCATCCCAGAAAAAGGTATCACTAATTTAGCAAAATGGGCTGTGCCCATTCCAATAGGATGGAAACTAGACCCACAGTTCAATATTTGCAATGACTAATTAACCAACCATAGGAACTACAACGTGACACTCGAAGATTAGTGTGCTGTAGGACAGATGCAGTGTCTGTGGCTATGGAAGTAACAGTTTATGTAACAACACCACTATGCTTACACTCATGAAAAACAATTTTGGCTACAACCTGTAGATGTTTTACTGGAGGTTTTTCTTTGAATTGTGTCCACAGACTTATCTGCATACCTAAATAACCATTAGTTGAAATCTGACTTAGGACAGGGATGACTGATAGAGGGGAGTAATGCTGTGGGGCTTTGTAACAACTGATCAGAACAGTCTCCAGCTTTAAGCTTTCAGTTCTCATCCAATCTGCTGCAAAGCCCTGAGGTGACCATTCAGGACAGATAGAGCCTCTATGTCCTGTGATTTTGTACCCCTGGGAGCTGTGGAAGAGCAGATCCTCAAAGCTCCCTGGGTAGCTAGACTGATGGCAGGCAGCTCTGATGCCTTAGTATGACTGCAAAAGCAAAGAAGCCTCAGTTCAGATTATAGTTGCCACTGCCTGTGGATGAGTACCTTATCCAGGGTAGCAAATTTGGCTGGCACGTGTCATAGAGCCACAGAATCATTTGAGTTGGAAGGGATCCTTAAAGGTCACCTGGTCCAGCTCCCCTGCAATGAACATGTGCAACTAGAAATATTAATTTGCTCACTCCTTTGAGTACTGATGACTTTCAAATCCAGCATACTCAAACCATGCTAACCCTCCAAAACACTGAAGTTGAGATGGACTCAAAACACCATTTTGTCTTTTTAAGCATTCAAGAATAAAACTCATCCGCTGTGTAATCCCCAAGGCATCTGATTCATGCCTGTTGACATTCACATGCTGCTAAGGTCCTCAGCTGTAGGGGAAGCCCTGAAGTAGGATTTTCAAAGGCTTTTCCTTCTGAGCACAGTTGAAATCCTACAGAAGAATCACCTGGAGCCTAGCCAATGTCTGCTTTCTAGTGTGGTCATGGCAATGATTTAGAGATCTTTGAATCCACTCTTCAGGCAGGGTGCTGACCACAGGGCTACTGGATACTTTGGTGAGAATTTCTCACCTTTTTCTCTGGAGCTGTTACACATTTTAAACAACGAGCGATTTTATTTTGTGGTTAGCTGATCTAATTATATGTGCATAGATGTAGGTTTTCTTATTTTCTGGACCTTGAAAGTTTTATTATTTTTGGCAATTAAAACAAACAAGCAAACAAAAAGAAAAAAAAAAAGCAGGAAAAATGCATTAAAATTATTTGGAGAACCCCAGTAACTACTTGAGGATTCCCGCAGGCACTTATGCTCTTCAGTTGACGTTTTGGTAGAGTTTGAAGAGTCCTATGCTTTGTGGTTCACATGCTTTTAAAAGACGGAGTACTGATAGCAATAGCATGAAAATCTGTGCTGGAGACAATATGTTTTTTTATAAAATATGAGGTGTTACCATCTCTCCCATTGTTCTGAAAATATCCAGTCTGGGTACTCTCAATAATAATGCTGGAATTTGTTGAAGTCGGTACAGGAGGAGACTTTGGCAATACACAGAAATTAAAATAAAAAAAAGTAAATCCATCCTGAGAAACATCTACTGAGTATGAATTCTATGTAAAGCACTTATAAATAAAGTCACAAAAGGATACCATGGCAACGAAGAAAGAAAGGAGTTCATGCTATTCGTTATAAAAGACAAACTGTATACCACCATTATTTCCAGCTTTATACTCTCTCAGCTCTGTCCTACAGCATCATAATGCTTTCTCACCTCTAGAGTTACATCTGTGTGTTGGTCCCTGTGTATAAGTCATTTGTAGTTTATTGTCTTTTTACTCAGAGCAACTGCCATCTTCAAGGTCTTTATGCTCTCTGGCACATGTAATAGTAACAAAGTCCTCTGCTTTATAATTTGCTTTTCCCAGCTACTAGAATTGTTGCCTCTCATCATATAGATATTTCCACTTAGTTTCTGGAACCATATTACAAAATGCAATCTATAAATGAGACAAGCTCCAATTGATAAGGATTGCATGCCCTATGATATCCCATCTGATCTCTGCCTGAGGGTAAGGGTCTCCCAAGAACCCCATGCCATACCTATTACCAGAATGAGACATCTGGGATGTTCTCATACATCTCAAAGAACCATCAACAGTACCTTGGCTTACACAACAGAATCCCACTTCTACAGTGGGATCTCATTTAACATATAAAGAGAAATAGTCATGCAAAAAATGACCAGGCTATTTTTGCATGCTATGAATATTACAAGTCAGACGAGAGACACATTAATAGAAAGTTTCATACTATAGTTGGGAAAAGTAATTATCTTTTCTTTTTTTTTTTTTTTTTTTTTTTTATTTTGTTCCTCTGCTTTTCTCACTTTTGTTTTTCCAGATATTTTGTTGCTATTAATCCCCAATATTTTTCTTTCTTTTCTTTTTTCCTTTGGCATCTGATATCAAGTTTTAGTGTCAGAGTTTTTGACAGAGCAAGGAATTGCTTTGCTTTCTATTAGTTTCTTTTTTTCTTTTCTTTGGAAGATACAGTTGTAGCAATTTAAATACCATAAAAACATCAAAAATACTCTGAAATATAATAGTAATATTGCATGAAATAAAATGCTGGCCTAGATTAAAATTTGCATCTATTCTTGCCTTTTTGTGTTGATCGACTTTTAAAACAATTGAACAGTTTTCTGTTTGTTGTTGTTGTTGTTGTTATTTTTTGTTATTCTGAGGCTAGTAAATAGACTTCAGGACCCTTGTGGAAGGAAATAGTATTCATACAAGTATTTCTACCACAAATCAGTGGTATTGAAAGGAGAAAAGGGATTCAGTTCAGAAATATTTTTTTCCTTAATCCTGTGGCTTTGTGAGAAGGTTCTACAAGATTCTAAGCTGTCTATTGAACGTGCAAATCAATGCTTCACAAAAGTGCAGTATATTGGGTTGTGTCAAGCAGTCAAAAATATTTTAAAGACATTTAGTTATATTTTAACATTTTAGATTTAGAATAACTGTATAGATTTATAGTTAACTTTTTTTCTTACACTTTTTTCTACTGTTTGTATTCTAAGATACCATCCAGTCATCATTGTTCCTCCGTGCGAGGTGCACTGCATTATCCTCATTAACTACAACTTATTTGTGAAATACTTAACAAGTAAATGTCGCTGTCAACACAGTGGCTCAGGTAAGAGGGAGCACTGGAGTGGGAGGAACACTATATTTTGATCGGCATTATACTTCTCTACTTGGATTTAATATAAGGTACATGGCATATGATACAAAGACTAGAAGATTCTTGTCTTCTGACGAATCCCAGCAATTTGTTACAGAAAGCATAGGGGGAGAAGGGCATACTTGAACAGACTTGAAAGAGGAATTTACAAGAGAGTTGGACTTAAGAGATTATTTGTGAGTTGTAGGCTAGATAAATGGACTTTTGATGAAAAACTTGTAAGGGAGTCTGTAGGAGAGTGATATGAACAGAAGGGGACTAGGAAGAAGGAGATCATTAAAAAGTACAAGGGCAAATGGAACTATTTTTTCCAGGAAAAGACACAGAGTTAACCTCCATCTGAAGTCACTGACTCACTGAGGGATAGTGAAGGAACTCAGGAAAAGGACTGCAGTGCCTATAAAAGCTAAGAGGATATCAGGGATCAGATTTAAAAGTGGAAATCAGATCAAGAAAACTAAACACCCTTTCTGCAATGAGTACAGAAGGGACTGCACGGATAAGAGCCCAAAGCAACTTGGTTTGCTGCTTTCAGTCACTAGCAAGGGAAGAAGTACCATAGACAAGTGCTTGATGCGAAGGATATGGCAAAGACTGGAAGGTGTGATTAAGGGCAGCAAGTCAAAATTAGTTGAGTGAAATCAGAACACTACAGAGTCTGAGCTTCTGAGGACTGACAGAAGTAAAAAGGTGGGAAAATAGTGAAATAAAAAATAAAACAGAGAGGAAGGAGTAGAGCTGAGATTGAGAAATGAGCCTTTTCCCAAGGCATACACCCTGCTAGGTGGGACTTTCCTGCTCAAGAGTAGACATGTCCTGCTGAGGGTACCTGGCAGGATCCTCTCTCCTAGCAGGAAAGGATAGAAAACCCCATCTTAAGCAACATTCTGCCTTCCCACCTAAAGATGAAATTCAAAGCAGTCTTCTAACTGCAACAAAGACTGCCGTGAGATTTCATTTCCCTTGTCCCAAGCTGACAGTTTCATTCTCATCAGTGCACAGAGCCCACTGGGTCTGTATCTATCAGACCCTTCCTGGCTCGCAGCTACCTTCACCTACCACCTTTTAGGTTGGATATTAGGAGAAACTTTTTCACTCAAAGGGTGGTCAGGCACTGGAATGGCTGCCCAGGGAGGTGGTGGAGTTGCCGTCCATGGTAGTGCAAGAGGCGCCTGGATGAGGAGCTATGAGAGATGGTTTAGTAGCTTGTGGCACTGATAGGAATGGGAGGGTGGTTGGACTAGATGATCTTGCAGGTTTCCAACCTTGTGATTCTGTGTGATTCTGTGTGTGTGTGTGAGTAAAAACAGAAAGGAGGAACCTGGAATTATAACACAGAGACAGAAAAAGTATGATTTTAGGGGAGGATGTGGCTGACTGTGCGAAGTATCTGAGAAGTCAAGATGGGTGAGATGAAAACAGACAATTAAGATATTTTATGATCAAGAGCTCCCTGAAGATCTTGAACCACAAAAAGGAAATAAGGAACCACAGACAGCCAAAAGCAACCCAGAATCCAGAAAGAGTTCAAAACCTCCTGTAAATACAAATAGAACTGCTAACCACAAGTTTTATTTATCCTGTTTGTGGTGTATAGCTCAAGAACTGTATTTCAAAAATAGTATTTCATAACTGAGAAAAGCATCACAATGTGTTCTTGCCTGAGAGTACTGCTGGACAACCTGACATTTGCAGGAGATATCTCAAGGTCATTTGTAGCAGTCAGAAACGGGGCACTTTCAGTCTCTGCCTTTGGACTTCAGCTCCTGCTTCAGTGACAGCCTCTGATGGTGTGGGTAATGGTAAGTGGCAGACTGGCCAGGAGCTCCTGCTTCCTCTCGCACAGGGGACTCTGTGCACTTCATCTAATTACACATCAAGGGCTGCTACATTGTCCCTTGAAGTGAGCGTAAATCAGAAGTCAATTGTCCATTTTAATCAGATTTAGCCAGAATATATTCTACATGAAGTTTCAAGTGACTAGAATTAGCTTACACGCAGTAAACATTTCAGGTCTAATCTGATCATTTTAAGGAAAAACTAGTGAGCTGTAACTGTAGGGAAGAAAAAGCCATGCTATAATCGATAAGAAGGAATGATCTGAGAGAGGGAACCAGCATGCCCGATTAATCATCCTACCAGCTGATCAGATTTATGATATGAAGCCAATTAATCACTTGCTTTCAAAAAATTGGGGTTTGTACTATAAAATTCTTAACCACAGCCTGCGTTGTAGTAATTTGATTTGTGAAGATTTCCTCTGAGACAGCAATTGGATTCATTTACAGCTGAAACATATACAAATATTCATCATTCTTTTCTAACAGCTATTGTATTAATTTCTTCCCGGGCACATTTGCTCTCTTGTGGCTTGAAGATACATCCACTTTTTCAGTGCTCCCACATGAGTGAGAAAATGTAACTTAGTCTCATCGCTGGAATTTAATTTCTCAACACAAATCATACTCCCATCACAGTATTAAGTACAACTTTTGATTGCAGGTTGATTTATTTGTTGTTGCTGTTGTTTTGTTTTGTTTTGTTTCCTTTCTTACTGCATTGTCTCCTTGCATGTGGTTTTTAGAAGCATTTCTGCTGAGATATTGGTTTGTTACATAAAGCGCCTGTTTTCATGGTGTACCCTGTCCTCTCTTCCCTTGTTAAAATGGTGTTTTCAGGGAAGAGAGAAAGTGGGAAGGAATGCCCTTTTCTAATGTTTGTTAGTAGTAGTAGTAGCAGTAGTTTAAAGCCTGAAGTGTTGAGACCCTATTAAGGGTGTTTTTGTCGTTTTGTTTGTGGTGATGTTTTTGTTTGTTTTGTTTTTATACAGATAATATTTCTTTACCTTTTAAACACAGTATTACCCTGCTTCAGAAAAGCCACAGCTGTGTGCTGCTAAAGGGCACAGGCTGCCAGTTTGTCTGCATACTAGGCGCTTTGCAAAGGGCGTATTTTAACAAATCTATACACAAATTTTCAATAAACCTAAATTCAATCTCTAATAGGAATCAAGTGCCAAATGCTATGTGATTTGCCAAAGGGAAATGGGATCTTTGTGTTCAAGGTAAGATAAGCAGAAACTGCTTTGTTTTGTTTTGTTTTGTTTTTTTCTTAACTAAACAGTATAAGTTAATAAGGCAGAGAGAAAGAAGAAGTCAGGAAACCAAATAATTTGTTCCTTATCTATAAACTTGTCCAGTTCTCTGAGTTTTCCCAGTCAGCATACATTTCTCTATTATCCAACAAGTGTGAAAGTCAACAAACTCTTTCCCCCTAAATGCCCCATAACAATCCAAAAAAAAAAAAGAACTGATAAGCAATAAAACAGTTGGGAAGACTCTCAGAGGTTAGCAGCACTCATAACAGACAGCATCTGCTTGGGTGTCTGTACTTCATTGCTGTGACATCCAATCCACTCCCACTACTGCATCTGGGGCTTCCTTACAGACATTTTGCAAATCTGGAGATGCTGTTCAGTTCTCCGAGTGGATGTTTTCTCTGTTTATTATCTCCTGTCCTTTCACATACCTCTGTAGATATGTCAGTATCTCTTTGCAGACATACTTATTTTTTATTAGTAGTATTATTTTTCGCTGTTGGGCTGTGGTTGTGCTGTGACCACGACCAACCATGGAGATCGGTTGGTGCATTGGCTCCTTCTGCTTTTCTGACTGTCAGCATCTCTTGATTTCTTTGGAAGTATTTTGGGCACAGATCACACTTCCATCCCGTGGTGCAAAAATGAGAGTAGCACCAAAGGGCCATGAATGAAAGAATAGAGAGGGCCATGGTACACGAGAGTAGCACTTATTTCTGAAGCAACAGGAACAGTAAATCAGTGTCATAACACAAGTAATAGAATTAATCAGTAACACCAGAACCAAAAGTAATAAATCCCTGCCACTGAGACCTAACCCAAGCCAATCACAGTGAAGAATCTACTGAATGTTTTTAATATATATTGCACTTGTGTAAATTCAATCCAGTGCAAGTTTTGCCATCTTGTGACAGCACTGCAGTATCAGCTTATGTTCAATATTGCATCCTCTGTAGCCTCCAAATACATCTGTGTGGTATCGCTATTGCAATCACTCATCTGGGGGATGATCTGTTTGGTTACTGAATATTATAACAATCAGATAGCTCATGGATATAGAAGCTTGGCCAAAGGATTTCTCTTCTGAATGAATGCTCTGTCAATAAGCATCAGTAAAAGCTCTCCTACCACGATAGATACATGCGTTTTGCTATTTGACTCCAATACAACTGAAATTAAGTTGCTCATTTCATTGCTATAATTCAAACTATGTACAGTGTTCAATTCAATGAATGATATCGTAGCACTACAGACACAGGACATGTCATTCCTCCATGATTTTCTCCCCATGTCAAGCAAATAAAACCATTGAGGGTAATTTAGTGAGTTGTCTTTCAGTCTCACCATGAGCTGGATTATTCTGAACATAAGGACACTCACTCTGGCTATGAAGTATGTCAGTGGATGTCTAGAGATGTGGGAATGCAAATGTTTTTGGCTGAGTGAAACTTGTGCTAAATACTTTAGCACTTCATAGCACAGTTGGGATTGATATATATATATATATTTTAATCTATAGCAATGCCAATCACTGTACTTTTATATCCAGTTCAGGTCTATAACAAGATTGTATGGAAGTGAGGGTTTGTATCACAGAACCACAGAATTGTTTGAATTGGAAGGGATGTTTAAAGATTATTCAGTCCAACTCCCCTGCAATTAACAGGGACTTCTACAACTTGAACTTGATCAGTATGGGAGAAGATAGAGTTTGGAATAAATAGAGGATATTGTTGAAGTTTAGTAATTTCTTTTAGCAATTGTGTCTGTTTTTACAGGATTAGAGTTATTTTTTTTCATAATAGCTCGTATGGTGCTATGTTTTAGATTTGTGACCTAATCAGCACTCATGTTCTAGCTGTTGTTGAACAGTACTTATGAAGCATCAAGGACTTTTCTTAATTCCAACCCAGTCAGAGTCAGTACAGAAATAGAGGAAAACCCTTTCTGTGTCTGGGTGTATGTGTGAAATTCTGAGGTCAAGGCCACTAATCTTATATACATTAAAATGTATATATATGTAATTCATTTTTGAGATTAATTTGGAGTTCTATCAATGGAAGGAGCTGTATTTGTAACTGTTGCTTAACTGCCATTACAGAATTTATGCTCAACAGCAACTCTGTTCCAAATCTTGAATGACTTGAAAGTTTCATTTTGGTAGGAACACTTCCTAAGATTAGACACCATTTGCCCATTGTGAATAATCACTGCCTATCTCCTCCTTGTTCCTTCTTAAAATTCTCGGTCAAGACAAAGCAGCTCTCTGTCTTTCACAGTAAAGAGAATTTCATCACCAGGGGCTGTGTTTAATCTGTCTCCTGTCTCATTGTGGACATATGTTTTCAAGCCTAACACTATACAAGTTTTGGACTGGTTCTACATCTGTATCAAATAGTTCCTTACTCACCAAATTCATACAGGCAATGTTTAATTTAAAAGCAGTGGTCACAAAGCATTACACTCTTCAGCCTTGCACATAGATGCAATTTAATGGAGAGCAGGTTTGTTTTTTTTTTTTTTTTTTGACATCAAACTTGTCCCTTTACTGTTAAAAAGGACTTGAGTATCATGTAGACATCATAGAAGATGTACAACTTTTCCTGACTCCGCTGATTTTTCTTCTAGCTTACCTAATGCTTTTGAAATAAAACGTGAAGTGTTTCTCCAACAGTATGCTTTCAACCAGCAGAAAGCTGGAAATCAGTGCAAGAGCTCAGGTGGGACAGGATAAAAAGCTTACAATGATCTCTTCTAAATTCTTATTCCCTGAATTTATGGAAAATTGATATAAGTTAAAGTCTTACTCATAACTGCAAATGCAAAATCAAAAGGACCATTGATTATTTTTATTAAACACAAGGAAAGCTTTTTCAATAAGGAAGAGAGAAGCCCTCTGCTCGTTCACTGTAGGCTCCCATTACAACGTAGTTAACTGATTCTTTTTATTTCAGCATAGATCATAGTCAGACCCATTGTTCAGGTATGTTGAAATCTGACCATTTTTATTGATTCTGTAGGACTTGAAAAAGATTGCCTACACAATCTGCTATCATTTCAGTACACACCAGTGAAAGTATCTGTTACTTCAATGAGGAAGCTGTTAGACACATCTCTGCTGTTTGTCAGGATAATTCAATTGATGTTCCACCTAGAACCCTGCAGGACCACAGCTGCTACAGTGGGTAGACCTTCGTTAAGCCTCAAGTTACCGGTTTAACAAGCTGCACTAATGAAATGGGGTTTTAATGAGGTGCCTTATCTAGGCTCCATGTATCTTGCTCTTTATCTCAGCCCTATATTTCCTGCATTTTTTGACAATTAGTGTAGCAAATACCTTTTTTTTTTTTTTTTTGAGCACAAGGGCCCTTCTTATCTCCTTTCATAGATGAACACAAAATATTCAGCTATTCCAATTAAATTCAAGAGTGGCTGTGACTTTTCTCAAAGCAGCAACTGCTCAGCAAGCCAAGGGATGCAATCCTGCGCTGGAGACCCTTTGGCCTAACTTACTGGTCATTCACATCTCCTCCACTCACAAATTAAGCATGCCAAACAATACCTTTGATAAGTGATGTGTCTCATCTTCTACAGCACTATGTTGGTTCAAGGTTGTAGTAGTATTTAGGACGCTGTATTGCTTATTTAATGTCAAATATTAAAATAATGTTCTTTGTCAGTAGTTTGCCAGAAATCAACATACTTATTTATCAGCTACTCGGTTTGATCCAGATTCACAAAGTCGTTAGCAGAGATAATGACAAATTACCCCATGTGACTGGGATGTGAGCTGAAACCTCAAATAATAACAAAGCAGTACACAGATCACACAGAATAACTACCTTGCTCGAAAGCTACTCTAATTTTGTAAAGCAAGTTGTCAAATCGATGTCTCTGCTGTCAAACAAAAATATGTTTTTAAAGGAATGCTTCAAAAATCCATAGAAGGAACGTAAGTGTGGCATGACATTTGTTTGATTTCATTCCTCAGGCGATGCCATAAAAATTGATCAGACCACATTAAATGAAGAAATCATTAGAAGTCTAATTCAACCAACTCCAGAAATATTTATGAAAAGCAGTTAAAAACCACTGATATGATACAGGAGGATACTTGTTGTGGTATTATTAATGGCTAGGAAGACAGAACTTCAACGTATGATTTCTACAGCAAATCAGTGATGCATTTCCAGCAGCTCTTGTACAATGGGTTGTTATTAAAACAGCACAATCTTCCAAATTGCTGTTAGCTGGAGATAGGCTTTATATTACTTGATATTTATCCATTTTGACCTTTAATGCCTTTTACAGTAATTGTTGATCCAGTAAAAATCTACTTTATCTGTCTTGCCCTGGTAAAAATATGACTGCAAGCTTTCACTAGTCAGCCCTATGGCAATTTGTTACTTAATGTCAAGCTTTTATTTAACTCATTCCTCCTCAGTCCTCTCCAGTCTGCAGTGAACTGTGCTGATTGATGCACGTAAATTTACTGGAACATGTTGCCCAGAGAGGCGGTGGATGCCGCATGCCTGTAAACATCCAAGGTCAGGCTGGATGGGGCTCTGAGCAACCTGTTCTAGCTCTAGGTGTCCCTGTTCATTGCAGGGGAGTTGGATTAGATGGATTTTAAAGGTCCCTTCCAAACCAAATGATGCTATGATCCTAAATGCCCAGTGGGAATTAAACTTGTCAGACTTCCAGAAGAACCTGGACAGTGCTCTCAGACACATGGTCTGATTTCTGGGTGGACCCAGGAGTTGGGCTTAATAATTCTTAAGGGTTCCTTCCAACTTGGGATATTCTGTGATTCTATTATTCTCTGATAAACTGAAGCAACACAAAGCTCTCTTCTTCCTCAGCTGTGCTGAACTCAGGGCTGGACAGGAAGGGGCAGAGCTGTGATTCATTGATTCTTTCTGGTACATAACCAGTGCCAGAAGAAGTTCATCGTGGAGGTAGATAAAGCCTTTCTCTCAGTCCAACGATCACAACAACATACAGCTATCTACAAGAAGCCTATGACACAGTCACACATGCAAGAAAGACCAGATTCCTTGATTCTTTAATGCTTCTTCATGCCCTCCTTACAGCAGCTTACCTGAAAGATGAGTATTATGAAATAAGAAATCAAAATGTTTGAAATTTAACTTTTTAGAATGTACGCTTTATCTCTTGCATGTGAAAGCCAAAATTTATTTCCACTGCCCTCACAGAGCAACAGGTGCCCACCTATACCTAATCAGCCAGGCTTGAATGCCTACATGACAGACGTACACCTCATGTGCAGCCCTATCAGGAAAATCCATGCTCCAAATATAAATGCATCTCCTCAGGAGACAGCAGTTGTCAGCTGAGTGTCAGAGATGGTGACATGTTCTTACCCAAGACCCTAAGACTCCTGAGTTCAAGATCATAAAATCATAGAATCATTTGAGCTGAAGGACCCTAGTCCAACTCCCCTGCAATGAACAGGGACACCTACAGCTAGATCAGGTTTCTCAGAGCCCCATCCAGCCTGATGTTAAATGTCTCCAGGGATGGGGTATCCACCACTTCTCTGGGCAACCTGTTCCTGTGCTTAACTATCAAAACCCAGCAAAAGCAGAACTTCTCCTTGTTTTAATGGGGGATGTGACCACGAGAAGGGAACTCAGAAACAGGTTGTTTTTTTTTTTCTTTTTTTTCCCATGAGTCATGTGAAGGACTTCAAGCAATGTTCTGTGAGATCTGCGAGGAACTCTCAGATATATGAGTGTGGGATTTTCCAACATCAAGATTTCTCATATGGATATGAAATATACCTATAGAACGCATTTATTTGGTACGATGAATTAGAAGGAAATCTCTGGTCATGCAGTCTTTCTCCAGCTTGTGGTGGCCACTTGTTTTTGGAGCAATTGGACAATTCTAATTCTTTGGCAGAGTTTCTCAGAACTGTATTAATGATGAAAATCATACTAACGTTTGGAAGGCTGAGCAGACAGATATACCTGTTGCTTGCACATAATCGTGAGAGCAACAGCATTTCTCAGTCTCTCAAATATGAATGATTGAGAGGAGGAACTTCTTCCAGGAAGAAGCTTATCACACTGTGTATATCAGAGACAGCTACGAGCTTCTCTGCAGAGACAGTTAGGGGTGGATTAATAGACTGAAATTAATGTTGACATCACTTGTAAAGTCAAGTTAGACTGTAATTGTAATCTGCTTAAAATGATAAGAACTGCAGTGTGGTTTCATGCATCCTATCTGGATAGCAGCTAGCACAGGAGAAAGTGGGAGGGAAGCTCAGCTGCTGACCATGCCCACTTCTGTAATGTGCTTATGCACAAAAGGGAAATTCTTCTTCAGTACAACCAGAAGTGCATCTTCCTGGAGCATGAAGGTTTGCAGCTCTTTAGATTTTAACACTGATTAACACTTAGAACTAGTAATTTGCTAGCAAATACTAGAAAATTGTGGTTTTAGCGAGGGGAGATAAAATAATTCAGAAGTTCTTGCTGGATTTTTTACTTTTTTTATAAATGTTTCATATTGTATACTGCAAAGTTTTACTTTCCAGCCATATTATTTCCAGCAACAATGATTTAAGGAGATAGCAAAATTTTATGAAGAGTAAATCCTTTGTTTTCCAACTAGTACATCTGGAAACAAAAGTAGAGGTTTTGAGCACATAAGAATATATTGGAATATATTTTAAAAGTTTTAGACTAAAAGAAAATTATTTTAGATATCGTTTTTTGTTTTACCAGAATCCAAGATAACCACATTTCTTTTTCATTTTGACTCAGGTTGCGTTTTACAGCTAATTTTAATGTATTTCAAAGTAAATGTATTTTATTCAATTTCGTACCTACTTTTAAAACTGTTATTAATTCATAAATCACTGAATAATGGATTTTAAGAACACTTTTTTGTAAGCTTGCATTGCATTTTGTTGACAGTTTTAGCCAAATGAAAAAAGAAGAATTTTAAAAGTTAAATAGACACTTTATAACAGCATTTTTTAATTTTTTTTTTTTAATGACATACTGGGAAAAGCTAAACTACTTATTTCATCCATAGATTTTTGTTAAGCACATTTAAAAAAAAAAAAAAAAATCATGTCTTCTGTAAGTAACAATTTTCCCCAAAAGCAATTTTTTATAAATCATAGTTGGAAGCAATTATTTTATTCACTATAGAGTAATACTGTATTATTCATTAGAGTCTGATCTGGAGCCATTCTAGATCTTTACAGTTTAAGGATGAAAAAATCATGTGTGTATTCATACCATATTTCGATGAGCCTTTTCCTTAAAATATTTTTTGTTTGTTTGTTTGTTTGTTTTTTAATTCACCAGGGTAAGATTTTAAATAATACCTTCAGCTAATTTGTTTTCAAAACATAGATGAATCTATTACTACCTTTGATAGTTTTCTTGAGGTGTTTTAGAGTAAAGTAAAGTAGGGTGGAGTGGAGTGGAATAGGATATAGGATAGGATAGGATAGGATAGGATAGGATAGGATAGGATAGG
>NW_024962263.1:84693754-84694277 GCF_019238085.1 Lagopus leucura | reverse complement strand
ATAGGATAGGATAGGATAGGATAGGATAGGATAGGATAGGATAGGGTAGGGTAGGGTAGGGTAGGGTAGGGTAGGGTAGGGTAGGATAGGATAGGATAGGGTAGGATAGGATAGGGTAGGGTAGGGTAGGATAGGGTAGGGTAGGGTAGGGTAGCGTAGGGTAGGGTAGGGTAGGGTAGGGTAGGATAGGATAGGATAGGATAGGATAGGATAGGGTAGGGTAGGGTAGGGTAGGGTAGGATAGGATAGGATAGGATAGGATAGGATAGGATAGGGTAGGGTAGGGTAGGGTAGGATAGGATAGGATAGGATAGGATAGGATAGGATAGGATAGGATAGGATAGGCTAGGATAGGATAGGATAGGATAGGATAGGATAGGATAGGATAGGATAGGGTAGGGTAGGGTAAGGTAGGATAGGATAGGATAGGATAGGATAGGATAGGATAGGATAGGATAGGATAGGGTAGGATAGGATAGGGTAGGATAGGGTAGGGTAGGGTAGGGTAGGGTAGGGTAGGGTA
>NW_024962263.1:84663510-84693654 GCF_019238085.1 Lagopus leucura | reverse complement strand
TAGGATAGGATAGGATAGGATAGGATAGGATAGGATAGGATAGAACCGAACCATCTATGTTGGAAAAAAAAAAAAAGATGTTGCTTCCAGAACTCACATATTTCCTTCTTCTGCAATGGTTTCAGGAGAGGTTTGCTGTTGATCTTTTGCCCCACTTGCATGACTCGCAGCACAATGGGATTGCCTGCTCATTTTAGAATGTGATTCTTGAAAAATGACCAGCTCTTATAAAGCCCTAGACTGTCTACATCAGACTCCCAGGGGACACTGCTAACTAGCTCCCTGAGAACCTTAAAGTTTGCTCTCTCATGTCCAGAGATGCATCTTGGTTGACCTCTATTCTACTTATACAGAAAACTTTGAACTCAAAAATTTTATCATCACTGTAGCCAAGGCAGCCAGATACCAGCACACATGCCACAAGGCCTTCCCAGTTCTCACACAACGGATCTAGTAGGGCATCTTTTCTAGTTGGCTCACTAAGTATTTGTGACAGGAAGTTATTTTTGTTATTTTGCCATACTTATGTTATTTTTTAGAGAAGTCAAACCAGAAAGGAATGTTCCAGCAGCCCAAAGTCACTGTTTCCTTCCAGACTGTCAAGCTGAATCATCTCCAGTTTTCTTTGAAAGACTTCTGTTGATAAGGCAAAATCAAATAACTTAATCAAGTCTATGCTAACCATACACTCTCAAATAGGTTTATTTAAAGTTACAAACTTTGTAATTTAGAAATTTATCAATGCTACTGGAATAAGAATATATAACAGTTCTCACTAACTTTTTTTCCCCCCAGGAAAAGAGAAGAATTGGCAGTTGAAAAGATAGACAGATAGTAATGTAGATATCATAGATTCAAAAACATATTGGGAAGTTGATCGTCCTTGATAATGTTCTGAATCATATTACATTGAACTCAACCTTGGAGAGACAAATAATTAGTTCTCATGTCTTGAATTTCCAAATAAAATCTACCTTCTGCTAAAGAAGCTGAAATTTGTTTGCAAGGAAAGAAACTTCTTTGCCTGGGGGCACTGAAGGTAGTTCAGCGAAGTAGCAGAATGCACCTGAGTTGCTGCAATGTCAAGGCTCAGCCTGCAAGTCTAAAGAGCACCAAACATTAGTTGTTGTAGAATTACGTCAACAACTGAGTAGTCGAAGAGATCCTCCAAAGGTCCTAAGGAATGTGGGAGTATGGGAAACTGCTGAACTACAAGAAGTAAATCATAGAATCATTTGAGTTGGAAGGGATCTTTAAAGGTCATCCAGTTCTCCTGCAGTGAACAGGGACACCTACGGCTAGATCAGGTTGCTCAGGGCCCTGTCCAGCCTGACCCTGAATGTTTCCAGGGATGGGGACTTTGTGAATCTGTAGGAGTGTAGATTTTGGAGATGCAAAATAAAGAAGAAGGAAGAAGAATATCGAGAGTGGATGGAAACACATGGAAAAATTGAATTTTAATACATTCAGTCAATGTCAACGTTATTCCTCTTGCATGTTTTGCATTTCTATTCATTTCCATTTAGCACATGCTCAAGACATGAAGGCATGTTCTAACATGTGAAAGAGCTGATTTCTTTGAAAAACGAAGGAGTTTCAAGGCAAGAAGGCACATGATCCCCAACAGGTGATTTCTGTAGAGCAGCTATTTCAGGCAAATCTCTGTAGGCATCAGTTCCCTCTGCATTCATCAACCTGTGACATAGTAGTCTCAGTCCAGTACCTGGAGACAGAACCATTGGTGGTCCATGAGGTGCAATACATACTCTTCTGAATGGAAGATGACTGCTCCATGCCTCTTTTTTTTTTCTTTTTTTTTCTTTTTTTTTTTTTTTCCAGACATCTCAAGGCTTCTATGAATATTGTTTGTTGGTGCTTACAGCTGAGGTTTGATAAGTGACTAAATATAGTTTAATAGCTTTTTCATCCCCTCTCTGCATGTTATGACACAGGAAGGCTTTTGAAGAGTAAGTAGGCCATCCAAAACAAAAGCAGAATATTAAATTCAGCATCCTTAAAGCTTAGTGTTCTCCAAAGCTTCTGTTAATTTTATGACATCTCGCCACAGCCATTTATGTCTGTGGGGACTAAGAGAAAAGATCACACATACAGAGAGTGTAGTGTTAAATTTATTCAAAGTGAATAAATGTGTTGTCTAAAAAAATTATTTATTTCATAACTTTTTCCTGGAGGACTGTTTGCTGCATCTTTAAGGACAACAGTGCTGAATTAGCATCAGGTTTAAAATTCTTATAAATATTAAGAGTAACTTTTATCTGTAACTTTTACATAAAGCAGTACATCAACGTTAACATAGAAAGAGAGTAAAAACCTTGACTGCATCAATGGCTATTCTTCAACTAGACTTAAAACCTGGAAACAAAAGAGAGCTAAAAGAAAAGAAAGATCTTGAAGCAGAAAAATGCTGCACTGATTTCTTCAGTATTTTTTCTGCTTTCACGTGAACTTTAATTCCTTTATAAGGGGCTTGAATAGCTACAGTGGATTTGTGGTAGTTCAGAGTGCAAAGAAAAAATGTCTGTATCTGCAGCAACAATAGGTTGTTAGTGTGTCTTTGGATGGATCCCTCCACTTAACGTTTAAAACACTCTTGCAAAGAGCCTTTTGCAGAAATGTTCAAGGACATCAAACAAATAATTTATATGTTTGAAAACTCTGTGCTAAAAACAATCTTGTCTCCAAGGATTTCTAATTACAATGCAAGTCTCATTTTAATAGTGGAATTAAGTATCAGCTTGCTTTACTCTTCAGGAAAGAGTTTTGAATGTAACACACTGTGATAGGCTGACCTAAAGTGCTTTCCCTCCATCCTTCCTGCAAGTGTATGGATGCCAGTATCCCAATCTGATTACTAACAGTGAGAGTGTTGCTAAGTATTAGAGCAGGATAATTCCATTTTTATAGCCCAGATCACCTGTAGGTAGGCATAATTTAATAAGAAGAAGCCAAAATAATTTCAAAAATATTAGTTAGTTTATTTTTGTTTCCCACACTTTCCGGGCTTCTCCTGCCTTTATATATCCCTTCATATATATTCTGCTGATATTATTGTGCTATTCCTTTGGTTTTCTAAACATATGTAGAAATCTATACTGAGACCAGTGTTTCCAATGACTTTCTTCTTACAAGTCACTGAAAGTTGGATCTTGTCTTTTATATCAGGTGCCATGAACATGCATGTGCCCACAGAATATTACATAACAAATGAACATAAGTTTCTTTTATGCCATTTATTCCTCTATTCCACTAATGGAAAACATATCAGTTCCTCAGTCTTCATTTTTTAAAAGTGATATACATTCTTTCATCATTTATTTTCCTGCATATTGATTTCTAAAATCTGTTTTTAAAACAGTTTAATGGGAGGAAATAACTCCTTTTAGGCTTTATTTTAAGAACTTCAGAAACTCAGGAATGGGATTATGTCCTCTGTCAGTGTTTTACCTTTGTGCCTTGTTCAGTACTAAACATTTAAGGGGAAAGATCATCTGCCCTCCTAATGCAGATGCAGACCTTTGGGAAGCACATCAATGGAAGCTGCTGCTCTCAGGGTTTGCAGAGTTGAACCCTGTCACTGTGTATCTGTTGCCAGCTTCAAACTGTGGTTTGACATTTCTGGTCAAGAGGGGTGGCCTTGTAAGTCCCGAGAGGGGATAAATCTGAAAAGACAGAGAGGAGCATATTGTCTCCCTACAGCAGTTCTCTGCCAGCCTCCACTGCAGATACCTGTTACCAGCAAGACATTGCTTTGAGGAAGCTCGTCACAGCATGATCTTACTTGTGCCTGCAGTAGCAAGCTGTCAAAGCACAGCAAGAAGGAGAGGGATGGCAGGAGGCATCAAAGGGAGCTGCTAGGGACTGAATAGGAATGAAAATAAAAGCTTCAGCTAGTGTAACTCCCTTCCCAATGGGAGGGAGCAGAAGTGCAATGTAAGAAGGTGTGGTCACAGGAGACCTCAGGGCCAACTCACTCCCCCTGTAACCCAGTTGTTACAATAGACTGGAAACTGAAGTGAGAAGATCATGAGAAAATTACTGTGGTGCAGAAAGATGCTTGTAAAGTACTGCAGTGCCTCATCTCAAAGCTGCTGGGGAGCTGAGACTTTTTTTTTTCTGCCTTATGAGGTGAGCTGTGGAGCTCAAACTTTAGCACTGCAAAATCCACATCTATTTTTACATATAAGTGGATGGTGCTTGTGGTCTGAGCCAGGTACACTGATCTGAAGTGGGCAAGGAGACTGCAGCCACCGTCATCCATGTGTCGTCACCACCAAGAGGGGTTCCCCTCTAACCAGAAAAGAATATGAGGACCATTACTGATATAAGAAATGCAACTCTTTGTCTTCCTGTGATCCAGGTATCCGTAAGCAAGACATTCCCAGGAGTGTGTCTCTTACACTTGATGCAAGCTTGAGCACTTAAATTTAACTTGTAAATCAGCCAAGGACTCCCACTCCACTTACATCAGACTTCAAGCCACACATCCATGTGACAGAAATTGAGCTTCACTGACACTGTGCAGATGATCAAGACCCAAGATCACAGTTTGATACAGTGAGACTTGAATGAAAGGTCAGGTATACTCAAAGAGTGAGTCTGAGAAAGCTTTTCACATTGGAAGTGACATGCCATAAATGACCACTTCAGAAGACTCTACGAAAGATAGAGTCTTTGCTAATGTTATTGGCTATAAAGGAAAAGCTGTCAAAATTTGCAATGGCTGTTCTGTTAGTCAGAGTGAAAGGGCTGCCTGCAGGGTTATAAACCATAATATGGGTAAAAATAGCCTCAGGAAAAATAGAGTGAAGGAGAAAGCTGGATATGAGTGCTTTAGAATCAGAGGGAACCAAACAAACATTGAGATACTAAGGGAGAAATGGAAAGAAAACAGGATTGTTTGGGAAATATAGAGATTAGCTGAAAGCCCATGGTTTTGTCAGAAATGGGCTCTGATTCATTCATCTGGGAAACCAGGGAGTCTCCCAGTGAGGAAGAAAGAGAAGGACACACCTATGTTACTTTCACAGATAAGCAGCTATGTTAGAAAACTCTAATAGTCAGACAAAAGAATGCATTTAATATTGCTGTCACAAAAAAAAAAAAAAAAAAAAAAAAAAAAAAAAGAAAAAAAAAAAAAGAGCAAGGTTTCATGCAGGAAGCTTTTGTGCATTTGTTCTGCAACACATTGTATATTTATCGAATGTACTGATGTACTGCAAAAATAAGTTACGAGCTAATGCTTGAGGTATTTCCTTTGTCCTGAAGTTACAGAAGTTTGATGGGTTTGACGTCATTAACCAAATATCTGTAAATATGACTGTTGAACTGGGATATACCTTCATAGACACTGGTCTTAGACTGAACTATCTGTTGGCATGTGTTCTGGTTTATTTTCTCTTTGCTCCTGTAAGCCACAAGTTCACCATCATGACGTCATTCATTGATCATATCACTGAGATAATGTTCAATCTCAGAAGAACTTTCTAATGGACTAAAATGTTTAAGAGCTTTCTTGATTTCAAGGCTATCAAGACTGTGTACAGAGGATGCTTTCTATTAGCCTTCTTCCTACCCTAACTATATCCTGCAGTTTGGATTCCACAGAAGCGATAAACTATTGGAATAGCAACATTTACATCCTTCAAATTTGGTGTTATTTTGGTAAGGAAAAAATGTATCCTTAGCTTCAGTGAAGCTGCTTTCAGAATGACCAGACTGCATTAATTATCCTGATTTAAAACTGTATTCCATCTGAGGAGCCTCATAAGCATATGCTTGTCTTAAAATGAATGTTTAAACTCCATTGCAGTCAATTCTTAATGTGAGCACAAAATGCTCGGAGACTGTTTCAGGATAGATTACAGCTTAATTCAGGATAGTTGTGATATGTTCTGGCTACAGTGTTCATTCTGGCCCCTTTTTTTAATGAAAATCTGCAGAAATGGTTCATCTGCTCTTACAGCAGCTGTTGAAGCTCTGCAATTTATAACCCAGTGTTTTAAAATAAATCAGCAGGAGTTGTAGCCTGTGAACCCTGTTAGGTGAGCACCTCAGGGAATCTATTTGGCTGTATACCCCAGGAAGGCAGCTACCAGAGGGGTAAATGTGAGCATGGGAGGTCGAGGTGGGGCTAAGCAGAGCCACCTCAGGCTGTACAATTCCCACCTCACATTCTGTGTGCTCCCATTTTCCTTGCCTGTGTCTCTGATCAGAAACAAAACTTTTATGCTTTTGCATCGAATAGGCCTGAATATTAAATCAAAATGCAGAGTCACTTGTGAAAGAAAACTCTGGTCTTGTTAGCTCTCATCAGTCTTTTCCAACTGCCTTTCTATTGAGATCTCTCTGCTCTGATGTGCAGAAGTCAGACGCAGGAAAAGGTGGATGAAAAACTGCCTCCCAAGTGCTTTTATGGCTTTGAAATCATAGTTTATTTTTCCACCTTTTTCTCCCACTTTGTGATGATCACTATTATGTCTTTTTCCTACATCTTTCTAACAGAATAGTTAAGCAAGTTATCTGAAACCTATTATTATTCCTCTGCACTTTTTAAGGAATAACGTTCATTTAAAAATTCAAAGTGGCAACCTCCATCTGTGGCTCTGTGGGGCTCAGGGCTATAAACACAGAAGTTTCACTTAGCTATTCATTTCTAAGCAAGATAAAATACAGCTTATTTAGGTCACTGTGCACTTTTTTTTAGTTTTCCTTTTTGTGTGAGATATAGATTCAAAACAAAACTGTTTGCCACTAATTTCAGTCTTTCATGCTGTATTGTACATGAATTACAAACTACATATCAAGGCTTTTCTAGGGCTAGCTATCACTCTGCTATTTGAACATCTTTTCCATCATCCAAAAACTTGGGAAGGGTTAATCTGGGTCAATCTCCTCAGCTTGAGAAAACCTGCGATCTTATCACAGGTTAAAATAGAAATGAAAACAAAAAGAAAACAAAACAATATAAGCTCTTGTTTGGTTTTTCAGGATGCTTTGCAAGGGTTTTGTCATGAGTTGCTATTGCTAGTTAAAAAGCAGGTGCCTTTGTCTATGCAGCTTTTTATCTGGAAAACTCCAGATAAACTGGAATAAGAAGTAAGTCTTTGTTCTCTTGAGTATGGCAGTGTAGGCATACCACACCTACTTCAGCAGGTACGAGGCTAAAAACTGTAGAAGACGACTTCTATATTTACTTAATTTCATAAGCAAGAAAAAGTCCACATCAGCTAGCACATTTAGGGAGCTGCTGTGAGGAAGTGAAATCAAACATATCTGTTTGTACTTTACTTGGAAAGACTCAGATGATGTTGGTCCTCCTTGTGGCAACCCACAGCCTCAGTGTAATTCTTGGAGTCCACGAATCTCCCTCCTGCTTAGATCAGCACACCCAAGTTGTGCTACAAAACCCTTAGGTATGAACAATGAAAGTAGAAACAGACTTTTCATAGAGAATGAACCCTACCCCTGGAGTCTCAAGCCAAGTGTAAGAGATGGAAGAAGAAGCAACACTCCATGTCAGGTAAGGATGGCTGTTACAAGGCCATTTATGAAGCAAGATCCTGAAAACCTATGAAATTACTTGTCTAAAGCTGCACTGTTCACCAGCCTTTGACCCTGGAATGTACAGAAATTTGTTTCAAAGTAGTCGCATTTCATAGAATCATAGAATCATTAAGGTTGGAAAAGACTTCTAAGATCATATAGTCCAGCCATCCACCTACCACCAATATTCCCCACTAAACCATGTCCCTAAGTACCAAATCTACGTTTCTTGAATGCCTTCAGGGATAGTGACTCCCCCACCTCTCTGGACAGCCCATTCCAATGCCTCACCACTTTTGAAGAAGAAATTTTTCATTATACCTAACCTGAACTGCCCGAGCACAACTTGAAGGCTATTACCTCTCATTCCATCACTGTTACCTAGGAGAAGAGGCAGACTACAACCTCTCCACAACCTCATATCAGGGAGCAGTAGAGAGTGATAAGGTCTCCCCTGAGCTTTCTCTTCTCCAGACTGAAAAAATCCCCAGTTTCATTTTGAAGGTTTCATACCGAAGGCAGGTTTTTTTGTGCTTCCTTCTCTTCTTGTCTTCATTGAAATATTATTTTTCATTAAAAATCTGCTGTATTTCTGTATTATCATCATGCTACCAAGGATATATGCTGGAGCTGGGCTTTATAATAATAATAGCAAGAGTTGGCAACAGCAAGTGTTTCAGAAGCGACTGGATCTGTCTTGGCACACCTCTAGTTTAAAAAATACCTCACTGCAATTAATTAGCTGGAATCTGAGAGCTTCCAGAAGGAAAATTTTATGAGTTATCTCTTTCCTCTGGGAAGTAATCATTCAAGCCAAATCGCTGTTAACTGACATATTCACTCCTGAATTCTTTCAACTCAGCATCCACCTAGACTGTTTTCTCTCTTCACAGGAGAAGTGCCTGTGGAAAGTTATGCACTTTTATCCATTTCTTTCAGATTCTTTTCATTTTTTTTTTTTCCTGAAAAAAAAAGAGAGAAAAAAGTATGTTTAATGTTGATGTCACTGCTCTTGATACCAAAGTTTTCACTGCCTGCAGAACAGATGGAGAGTTACAGTGCCAGCAGGGCAAACTTCCCTCACCTCGCAGTGCTCTTCCTTCCTTCATTAAAGCCAGCAGAAAGAATCTCTTCTACACCAGACTTAGAAATGGATTTGCTGGCATGACAAGCATTTCCCCAATGCCCCTTCTCTGTGGAGAACAGTGTCCATTTTATTCCCTCAGTTCTCCTCAGTAACATCAGCAGTAGAAGAGCCTATAGTATGGTGCAGACCTCCAGCCAGCACCTCTGTCAGGACAGCTGTCTCAGCCAACGCCTCCTCTGTCACCCTCCATCTTTGGTTCTTCTGTTTTGTAGAAAACTTACAGCAGGGCCTAGGAAGGTGGGTTAGGCTCTAAGCCTATGAATCCATCTCCTTGTCCACATGGAAGGAGGGGAACCACCTAGGTACTCTCCTCTGTCCTACGACAGCTTTGCCAGAACACCATTTCAACACATCTGGAAGGGCTGCACCCAGCTCCTCTTCTCCAGGAAGTGCTCCTTAATTACATTCACAGAATTGGATGGGAAATTTCCAGAAACCTTCCTGATTGCTTCTATGACTTCTCCCCTGATTTACTGCAAGAGGCCATTATGGCTTTAAAGGCATTTCCATATTTTGCTTTCAGATCCATGAAGTGTGACTTCTGCGAAAATCTGACATTTCCTTTATCCCTCAAAGATCACCCAGGGCTCTTTAGGTTCAAGTCAGGCAAGCCATAGTTACTGGAAGAATCATAACTAGCTATTCTCAACAGAATGATTAACAACAGGATTGATATTGTCAATAGTTCTGTTTCCTGTTGTACATGGGCAATAGATTTCACTAGAATCTGTCTTTGTGTATAGGATGCTTCTTTATCAAGCCATGCTTTTTCCTCTAAACCTAGGAAGGATACAATATCGTTGCAATATAAATTTTTAAATATACCCTGTATGAAAGCAAACTGATTTCCTGTCTGACTTGTTCATCTATTACCTAGAGAGGAAGAAAGTGAAGTTCTTACTTGTTATGTAACCTGATTTTTATGCATGAAACCACACTGCAAGTGCTTGAGTGTGAAAAAAAACTTGGGAAAGAGCTATAGTAAACTAGGAGGAACTGAACACATAGGTTGGATTCCATCAGGAAATCTTAACTATCCACAGCACATGGCACAAAATGTCACACAATTAATTCCTGTTTAATTTATGCAACAATTAATTATGGCTATAAGAGAGAGGATGAGCAACCTGAAAAGAATTAGGCAATTCCCTTGCTTACAGGCTTTTTATTTTCAAACAACTATGGGCTGAACCCCTACTCCAGAATTAAACTGAGTTTTAACCTCATCTAGCAGATAAATGACTTTTTTTTTTTACTCTTTTGCCTGGAGTAACTGGAAAATTTGGAAGGGTCAGCAGGCAAAGAAAACATTTTCAAGCTGAAAAGTAATGATTTAATATGCTAAACATCAAGAGAGACCTTATTTTTCCATGCTGTAGTCAGCATGCATCTATTTACTTACCTCAGGGCTAACAAGTAAAAGCATTACTAAATGAGGGCTGGTGCAGTTCATGCTATCTTTGTACTATATGAGAGTGACAGAGAAGAAGGGAAAAGCGTATTTTATATTCTGCAAAAGCAGGTGTTCATTTTTCTCAGCTTGGCTCTGGTTCTTCAATATCAGACCCTAAAAAAAAGCACGAGAGACATGAACTCTCTTTTCTCAGAGAATGTATGTCCTGCCTACCATCACTTTGCAGGATTGGTGTCTCAGATTAGATCTCATACCGTATTTAATTTTAGAGCATATAGATGTATATTCATATAATCCCTCTCTACATTATAGGTCTGTGATTACACTCAGAAGATGTTCACAGTGAGGGATCTCCCCATGATTCTATAGACAAAACAAGACATGATTCATTTTAAGTCAAGAGGAAACTTTCTACTCACAGAAATGAGGACTACATTAGATTTGGAAATACTCATCACTCAAAACAGGTTTAAATATCCTTCAGCTGGTTTCATACTAAAGGAAATTATCAGATTTTCATCATTTTTATGCTTGCAGCTTAGGCTCCCAGCGTAGATAACTACATGCCTTAAACTTAAGGGCTGCCCATGAGTTGATAACAGTTGTTATCCATGCTTAATTGGATAAATTAAAACATAGCCAAAAACCAACTGCTAACCACTTAAAGTAGAAACTGCACTCACAAAGAATAACCAACAGTGGTCAGGGTATTAAGCAGCTATCAAACTTTTCCAGCAAGGTGTCTGTTTCTTCAAATCAGTCTGCCACAAGGATCATCA
The DNA here is from genome assembly GCF_019238085.1 of Lagopus leucura. NCBI lineage: Eukaryota > Metazoa > Chordata > Aves > Galliformes > Phasianidae > Lagopus > Lagopus leucura. The sequence continues at coordinate 84,682,751 of NW_024962263.1, read as the reverse complement.
GGAGGCTGAGGCACCCCCCTGTGAAGGCAGGCTGAGAGAGGAGGGGTTGTTCAGACTGGAGAAGAGTTGGTCCTGGGGAGACCTCATTGCAGCCTTCCAGCGCCTAAAGAAGTGTTTGTCTGTGACTGGAAACTTTGAAGACCCTCTTGGACTCCAAAAAAAGAAGAACTTGGCAGGCCTTAAGGGAATCTGTGGAGTATCCTATGGGAGGTTACTGATTCCAGCTTTGAACTCGGTACACTTACACTTTAGGAAGGTTGCAAATTTGAATTTGGGGATTCTTCATGCTGGTGAATCACTAAGTTGAGACTTGATAGAGAAAGGTCCAGTTCTCAATCTGTCATAAAATTCCTGCATGATTCTGGACTAGCTGTTTGGTCTTTGTGGCTCAGAGTCTAGGCCAAAAAACAAAAATAAAAACCAGATCATACTCTGTATCTCATTTATTGTGTAATTTCATAGGAAGTGTCATGAGTTTGAGACTAGCTTTCACTAACCTTTATACATCTGTTTGCACTCTGAATACACAATATATTCATTTCCACGTAGCCTTGATCTTTCCTCTAATGTATATGAATAGCTGATAAACAGAGGGATGAGGCTTGGCACCTCTTGTAAACTGAAATTAAGAATTCAGCTGTTGAGCTGAGCCCCTGGAGCCAAAGCCTTTAGCATGCTTTCAGGTCTACTCTATACTTGTTGTCTGTTTCCTTTTAATTCAGACACTTTAATCCAAACACTGACTGATGCAAGGATATATGGAATCTAAGGACATCTGGTTAACAGCTATCAGCATAAGAGACAAAGATAACGGGCAAAGATAAGAGACAGGGGAAACAATAAATTAAACATCTAGATATACAAGCCCTAAGGACAAGATGAGATAACAGACAACAGCAAAGTCTGGAAATCTCAGGTCACTGTCTAAGGGGCCACTGACGAAATGATTCAAAGCCTTGAGGCAGTTCAGCCAGAACTTAGTGACTGATAAGAGGATAGGAAACACGTCCCATAGGAAAGAGACAACTGATCGTAGGATATTTGAGAGGATTTGAGGGGTTGCATTAAGCTGCTTATAGGATGCTTTGAGGGGATCTGGGGAATGTGTGAAAATTATTATGGGACAGTTAGGTAAAAGCCAAATGTAGAAAAGGCAAGGATCAGTAATGATCATGCTGGAAGTGGAACATGGGAAAATGGAAACATGAGAACTGCTGTCTGTCCTTTCTTATTATTAAATCCTATTCCCATTTCCTGTGTGACATCACTCTCTGTGCTGTTTGATGTGCTCCTGAAGTTCAAGCTGGACTAGCCAGACAGCACCTGGAATGACAGGAGGTTACAGCTGGTGATTAGATCAGTGGCCCTGAATTTGTGCTTAGTTACTTAAAAGTATGTATGAACATAAGATAATCTCAGTCCCGATCATCTGGAAAGGAGGAACAGGATCAAACCATCTGCATGTGCTGGTGTACTTCATACCTCCCCCAACTTGCTCCTGTGGTCTCTCCATTACACAGAAGGCCTTGCTAAAATAGATAGTAACCACTAATTTGTCTCAAATCGAGTGTTCAAATAACAGATAACAGATGTCTGGTTCAACAGCTGAAGGCCAGTTAGTTGAGCATGTGCTGAAAACTATGATTATGAGTCAATGATTTTGCCCCATCAATACTGAGCAGCCCAAGAGCCCCTTCAGCTCTCCATGGCAGCAAGCTATACAACAGGATCTCCCCTGGAGTAGGAATGCCTCTCAATGTTATGCTTGCACAGAAATCCTTTACATCTTGCTGTCAGGAGACTCCTTGCTGATACAGACCAGTAAGTGGCTTATTGTTTGTTATAAGTTTGTTAGTTTTGCTAATATTATATCTTTGATTGATTGTGGCCATATAATCCCTTAGATATAAACTGATGATCAAATCTGGGAGTACAAGTGGATTAAGCTATACCCAGCTACCCAGCTATACCCAGCCTCCACTGAGGAGGAGTTCAGAAAGCAAGAGGATTCACTGTGAACCTCAGGGCTCAACAAGAAGGTCTCCTGGATGACCCTCTCTACAGTTAATAATCAAGTGTACTTCACCATCTAAAACCTTGTTAAGTTGCTGTCTTAATTACAATTAAGCTTTGTCAAATCACAGTATTCTGTCAGTAAATATATTGCTGCTTCTCTCATAAGAGAGTAGTTTCCATCTGCGGCAGCTGGTAGTGTTAACATGGCTGACTTTGTCCCTGCTGGCTGGTGCACTTGGACATCTACCTGCTCTGTGGTTGTGCATCTTTGATATGATCTCACTGTGGTTACTTGCTGGACCTACAAATGGTAACAGCAGCAGACTTAAGCTGTGGATGAAGAGGGAGAGTGAAATTATGGCTGGGTGGGCAGCTGGCAGATGTCCAACAATAATTACATTATAGTGTTGTGATATGATACTGAGCTCTGGCTATGGAAAAGCAGCTTGAACGGTGTTCTGTAGCAGTGTGATCCTGAGCATATCATTTTGTGCACACAGACATCCACTTCTGCATTAGAAGAGGTGCTGGTAGATCTGAATTCCTTTAGATAGAATTTGAAGATTTGCTGCTGAAAAAGACTAAATGAATGTAGGATACTAACAATATTAGTATCTGAGCAGCTCTATTTTTTGATACTGTCTCAGCTCAGAATGGTGCAGTCACATGAGTAAGTGAAGAGGTGTTGTTTTGAGCATTCACATATCTGAAGAATACAGAATAGTGGTTAGATCAGGACCTTTTTATCTGAATGTCACATATCCTTGCCCAGTGAAATGATTTAAACTCAACAAAACTAATTGTGCATGAGTAATTATGCCTCAGTAGGATTCAAGGTCATACAAGCTTATGAGAGTGAAGTGGCTGTTAGAGCCCGTGAAATGAAAGTCACCTTGAGGTTGTCTTGCTGGTTTAGGGGGAGTTCATGATTAGTGACAGTTTTGAGTATATATAATGAGTGTTTTTTCATATAGACAACAACATAGCAGAGCTGAAAGGGTAGCATGCTCTCATGAGAAAGAACTCTGGAAAGCCTTTTCAAATAGATGGAAAAATAGAAAGCATATTTTCCTAACACCAGGTGTTACAGAAAGTTTGGCTCAAAATTTTCTTCCTTGGCACTATGTGTTTCCAGTACTGGAATTATGAGTCTTACTAATGGCACAAACATCATGCTGATATCTCCAGGTTGTCATATTAATCAACTGAAAAAATACATGGTTCGTATCTCTTTTTTTTTTCCCCCTCTTTATCACTGTTTTTACTTCCTCCAGCTAATTGTAGTCTCTTTCTTGTCTATGCATGCTTTCATGCTCCAGCTTCTTAATAGTGATTCTGTTTTTAAAGAATAGATGCAGCATTCTTTTTCTGTGGACAGGAGCCTTTTTCATTTGAAATGACCTTGTTTCTGTCTCAATTCATTTCATGCATCAGTTTAGAAGACAATACAGAGAGTTGGATGAGCAAATGGTCAGGTGAAATACAATAAATCTCACAGACCTTTTCTAGTTATTATTCAACTTTCGAAAGGACGTATATCCTCACACTGTAAATGGGAAAGTCCAAGGGCTTACTTACTCTGTTGCAAATGTGTTTTGTTGCCTTGCATACCCTCTTGCATTTAAATCCCCCTACTTATTTTAGACAGCAGAAATGAGGACACCACTTATGGTGTCTACCTTGTAGAAAAGGTATGTGCAAGATTCTGTGAGATCCTTTAAATGCAGTAGAAGTGTGTAGCTGTTATTATAGAAATAGACTGAATACTTTCTGCACAGACGTTGTGTTATTATTAAGCAAATTGTTTCTTGTTGTAATCAAACAAGAAATTCTAAGTGTATAAACTGTAAACAGCACACACCTCAATGACAACTAATGGTAAATCTAAAGATTTTGGTTTCAGACAGTTCATACTTTTAAAAATCTGTCTTCCCCTCCATCTCCTGGAATTCCCCTAAATACAGCTCACATATGTGTGCTCCCTCCATCAGTTTTATCTTACCACCAGGAGACCACCACGGGAAGGTATTCCCCTATCACAGTGTCAGAAACCCCGTCCATGTATGAAGCAATTGACAAAGAAAATGAAAGCAAAATTAACCAAAGTATATTTCCTATGTCTTTGTGCCTCCTAGGTGGATTATTTTCTCTCTAGTAAACCAGAAGCTGTGTGTAAAACTTTCCTTGCAAGATAAATGAAGATGGCGAAACTGGATGCTGAGTGATGAGCTCTATTTTCGGCTTTTTCTTTTCCCCCAAGAGGAGCACCATCATTCTTTCTAATTTCATAGAATCATGGAATGGCCTGGATTGAAAGGACCTCAATGGTCATCTGGTTTCAAACCCCTGCTGTTGGCAGGGTCACCAACCACTAGATAATTTTAGTGAAAACAGCCAACAAGGTCAGGTGTGGTGTGCAAAGAACTGACAGATGTCTCCAATAAGAGAACAAATCAGAAGTGTCTGCTTACAAAGGCTGCTCTGAAAGTAATGCCTCTTATTTTATTAGGTGTGCCCATGACATCAGAGGAGCATGTTGGTGGTATGACAGAAGAAGCTGAATCTTCCTAACAGTATTCCATTACATTTTGTTGCTGTATGACAGATGGCAGCAGAGGGGCACTCTGACAAAATGGCATCTGACATGGAAGTTTGTATGACACAAATGTCTGGAGTTTAATCCATTGACATTCACTGACACCTGCTGAGCATTTATGGAGACCAAACAGTGGATGTGAGAACAGTGAGGTGGTGAGTGATGTGTTTCAGCAGTGGCACCAGCAACATGAAAAACAAGTCACGTAGCAGATGGCCATAACAGATTTTTAAGAGCATGGTATGCAAGTTCTTGTTCATCACTGGTGAAAATTTTTAGATGATTATGATGAAGGTGTTGAAAAATAGTGTTTTGTAACTGAGAATTTTGCTCTATCAAATAGTGTTATTGTGCTCTTTGATCTGTTGTAATTTCCATGGAAATAAATAGGAGGCATTACTTTGGGAGGACCTATGTAGATCATAAGGAAGGAACCTCAGAAAAGAACAGGAATTGGAGAATTTCTCATGAAATTTCTCCTTTGCTAAGTCTGTAGCCCAGCACATGACTTTTTAAAACAGTCATCTATGTGTCGGTTTAAGACACAGCCATTTTAAGCCACATCCATTCCAGCCTCTTACTGAGACTTACCCTGCCCATAAAAAAGAAAAAATCAACAAAGCTACAAAGTCCTAGAATAAAGAATTCAACAAATCTTAAGTGCCTTGCAGGCCAGAAAACACCAGTCTAAAAGGTCTTCTGACTAAGAGTCAGTATATTTATTTCTCTTTTTGCCTGAGGTAGCAGACCCTTTGTCCAGAAAGCAGCAGGTGTCTAAATACTTGCTGCTGTCAGTAGAATGAGTTATTATTTAAAGCTGCTTGAAGGTAGTCAGACTTTTATTCTCTTTTACTGTAGAGGTGAGGGCTTTGTGAGGCTTTAAAAAACTCATAACTTCTTCACATACCAGAAGAAACACTCTGCTCTGAGTAAGAAGTATGAGGGATAACTTTCAGAGAGTCACCGAGTCTGCCTGGGAACTCTGGATATTATCTAATGTAGATCTGCCTTTTTCAAGGACAATCAAAGTGGGTTGTTGAAGGCTGTGTCCACCTGTGTTTCAAATATCTCCAAAGGTGCAGATTCCACAACCTCTCTATGCAGTCTGCTCCAATGTTTGACCACCCTCACACTGAAAAGCTCTCTGTTTTTTTCTTGTTTTTAACTGGAATTTCATGTTTCTCAACTCAGATTGTGCCCATTTCAGCCTGTCCAGTCACTAGACATCACTGAAAAGAGTCTGGTTTGATCTGTTCTTCCTGTTAGATAAGATCCCCCAAGCCTTCTCTTCTCCAGGATAAGCAGTCACAGCTCTCTCAGCCACTGTTTTTATTCTCCAACCCCTTATCCATCCTCATGGCCATTCAGTGCACTTACTACAGCATTTTCATGTACCTCCTGTACTAAGAAACACAGAGCCAAGCACGGGGGAAGGATCACCTCCCTTGACCTGGTAGTGACAATATGCCTAATGCTGCCCAGAAGGCTGGTGGCTTTTTCTGCATGGGCACACTGCTGAATTATGTGCAATTTGGCATTCAGGGGGATACATTGCCTTGCACATTTGTTTTCTAGCCTGTCAGCCCTCAGTATGTACTGATGCACAAGGCTGCATCTGAACTTTGTGAGGTTTCTGCCAGGTCATTTCTCCAGCCTGTCCCTCAGGATGGCAACCTAACCCTCAGGTCTGTCAACTGCTCTTCCTAATTTTGTATCATCTTCAAACTTGCTAAGGGTGCATTCTGACACATCATCCTTTCTGGTACCTAAAAGGGGCCTACAGGAAAGCTGGAGAAGGACTCCTTATCAGGGAGTCTAGTGACAGGTTTTCCTCCATTACTTTCCCAACGATTGAGGTAAAACTTCCTGACCTCTAATTCCTTGAATCCTCCTTGGAGACAGGAGTGATTCATTTGCTTTCTTACAGTAAGCAGAACTTCTCACAGCCATGAAAGAAGATTGGCAATGGACTAGCAATGATGTCAGGCATGTCCCTCAGCACTCATGACTGCATTCCATCAAGTCCTGAGTTTTGTAGGCCTCTTAATATTCCCTGACTTGGTCCACCTCTACCAAGGGCAAACCTTCATTTCCCCAGACTTTTTCTTCCATGGACCTGGTAGTTTTGAAGGGCAGTCTTATCAGGGAAGAAAGCAATGAATACCTCATCCTTTTCTGTGTTATTTTTCAACAGATCTCATGCTGCATTATTATTGCTGCTGATACATCTGTAGAATCCCTTCCTGCCACCATCAAAATCCCTCATTCTATTCAACCCAGAGGGGAACTTTGGCTTTTCTACTTATTATAGAGAGAGGTCATTTGTTTTCAGAAGGTTCTTGGATAACTCATCCATATTTCAAAGGTAGCATGTCAAATGGTGCTTTTCCTTTCCTAGAGAAGAGGTTGAACACACTGACTGGGACTCAGCAGAAGCTGGAAGATGCTGTCTCTAAGAGACAAGATGCTGTCAGTATAAGGCCTTAAAGTGTGGCAGCACTGCCTGCCAAAAACAAAATGCAGGAATGGCTGGAGATAGACACCATGGCATTCCAGAACATGCTCCATCTCTCCGTCTGAATCTTCAAATCATCCTGAATGCAGTCTTCAGAACTTGTTGTCCAGACTGCCAGCCTGACTGTTCTTCATAAGCTCTGGTGAAGGAGTTGCCAAGCCGTAATAGCAGCTCAGAGGCCAGTTCTCTGACTTTGATCATCAAACCATGATGTTCAACCCTGAGACTTCTCATTTAAGTACTTTCGACTTCTTAGATCCACTTTGAAGCCTCCTTCTTATAAACATTAATTACATGCCATGTGCAGTGTTTGAAACATAATGCAAACATGAACAGCTAAGGAAACAGTGCTTTAACATGACTGTTTCAGAAAGATCATTAAGTACAAGAAAAATAAAAACCAGTGTGATTGCCTTACTGTACAGCAAACAGAATACAAAGCAACAGCCACAGAGTGAAAGTGATTTCAGAGCTTCATCGTTTCCCACTCCCACATTCCTCCATCCAAATGCTCTAATTTGAGATGCCTTACAAGCTATATATATTTGTACCACGCAATAACATCTCTTATGTTTATGTCTGTTATGGTAAGCCTTGTGTCCCTGATGTCTTCATACTGGTTTGCATTTTTGATAAGTACAAATAGAGAAATGGATGTTTGATGCCCCCGAGCATTAAATATTGCATCTAATTAGAGAATAATTTCATTTACATTTTCAGAAATTCCAGGTAGGAACAGGCTGAGGAAATATTCAGTCAATCAGCCATTAGTTATGAGACACACAGAAGCTGGGCTCTCTTGCCATTACCACGCAGTACATCCAAATCAACACATTGAGACAAAGAAAGGGAAGAGAAGAGAACAGAACAGTGGTATGAAAACTGTGCAGTGGGACATAGTAGTTGATGAAGGATGATGATTCTGCAGTATGCTGGATTTTATGGCTCTAATTGCACTTTGATTAAATAGAAACCCACAGTGCTGGGCATGAAAACTGGCAAAAATTTTGAATAAAAATAGTAGGGGGGAGAAAGTGGGAAGCAGTAGATCTGTCAGATCTGCATCAGGTTGAAAGGGAAAATAGTTCAATTTTCTTTTCTTGTAACAGTGGAATTTTAATTAATTAAAAAATGGAAGGAAGGAAGGAAGGAAGGAAGGAAGGAGGGAGGGAGGGAGGGAGAAAAATCAGCTGCCTAACAAAGCAAATGGTCTGAACAAAAGAAAAGTGCCTAATGTACTTCTATCGAAAAGGTCCTGTTAGACTCAGCAGAAATCACAATCCAGCTCCACAGGACAAAGGATGCCTAAAATCCCACACTACTTACTGCACTTGGTCCTATTGGCATTTTACATTTTGCACAAGCATTACCCAGTCTGTGTGCTTGTGTATCATGATTTCACTTGATTTCACTGATGAAAAGTAGATCTGATATGAAGCAGTTTCCAAATATTGTTAGAGTGGAAATACATAGCCTAGCTCATGTAAGATTTTGGAAAGTAAATTGTGGATAGATCATTTAGATGATTTGATTGCTATTTTTTAATATTTCCTATAATATTATCTTGCAACTCTTTCTGTTTGATGCATGCAGCTTCACTTTTTGTACTCATCTGTCTTCATTTTCAAATATAACATTATTCCTTATGAAGGAACAAAATTAGATAATCAGAAAGGCTACGGTTCATCCCTCTAAAGCTTAGTCATCTGCACTGTGTATATCTACATGGGAGATGATTGTTCACTTTTGAAATGTACTTAAAGTAGGTATCTGCTTTAGTTTGAAATCAGTGATACTGACTGTAAATGTAGTTGCATACTACTAATTCTGATGAGCATATCTATCTTTCATGAATACTAATGTAAATATTATATATATATATAATATTATATATACATATATAATTCCTATAAAACCAGCTATATCTCCTTAGGAAGTAAATAAAATATCATGGCATTTTTAAGGGCAGAGTTGATTAGTCTTTTCTGGAAAACAGCTGCACTTAACAGTGTGGCAACATCCAAAATTCATCTCTGACATACCCAGACAGTTCTTTTCTGTAGGAGTAAAAATATCTCCACGCTGAATCCAGGTTATTGTTTCATAAGTTTATAAAATTTTCATATTCAAAGATTGGCAAGGCAAGACACAAGGGAAAGTTACCAAGAGAGCCTAGTTGAAAATGTTGTAACAGAAACTGTATGAGGAGCTTTTTGGGATTTAAGAAATGAGAATGAAGAGAGGGCAGAGGAGGAGAATTATGATGAGCAAGATAAATGGTGAAGTCTTTATTCATTCTAAGCTACCAGAATAGATAATTGATTCCACCTCTGCCCTTGATGAGAGTTCTAAGCAGGTTGTCAACTTCAGGATTGCAAAGTTTTGGCTGTTGTCAGTGAAGTCCATCAAACTGTGCAGCTGGGCTATGTGATGATAACCTGAGATTCATGCCTGTTTGTGATGATTTTAGTTCACTGCCCATCTGGCATTTATTCAGTCTGTCTGCACTCAGTAAGAAGAAGGAGGAGATCTGGATAACCTGTTGTCAATGGTGATGTTTGGTAGTAGCACTGGAAAAGTTACATTGCCTAGTTTGTGTTTTGGCTTTGTCCATAGCATAGCAAATAATACTGATCGTGACTGAATAAGATGAAGAAATCTGAGGCCTAGTTAGTGCAGTACTTGTCTTGCACCCCAGTCTAGCTGTGATTGACTTGATTCCAAGAATAAATTTTAGTAAAGTTTTGGGCAAGAGATTATAAAGAACCCCCAAATACTGATGGTGATAGAATCACCCCCCAAAAACACTTGCTAGGAATTTTTAAACAAAGGAATTATTTTATTTTTCTTTTTTAAAAAGATTATCTTAGTGTGTTGGTAGGGAGGATTATGTAGGGCATTTCCATGACATCAGAAATCTGTAAAAGATGAATATTGCATTGGTTTTGGCTATGTTGAGTTAATTATCATCATAGTAGCTGGTATGGTGCAGTATTGGTGCTATAGCAAGCTGGTATACAAGTCAGTGTTTCATTTGCTGCTGAACAGTACTTGCACACAGCCAAGGACGTAGGAGGGAACAGAGCCAGGATAACTGATCTAGACAGGCCAAAAGGATATCCCGTACCATATGGTGTCATGCTCAGTAATAAACATGCAGGGACAGAAGAGTTGGGGGATGTTCTTAGTGATGGTGTTTGTCTTCCCAATAAACCATCACACATGATAAGTGCTGCTTTCCCTTTTCTGCTGATGGGAAGTAGAAAATTAATTTCTTTTGGTTTTGTGCGGTTTTTGTTTTACCTAACAATCTGTACTTATTTCAACCAACAGTTTTATCACTTTAACCTTCCTGATTCTCTTTCCTACTCTGCTTGGGGAAAGTGAGCAAATGGCTGCGTGATTCTTACTGCCCAACAGAGCTAAACCACAACAGACATGAATTTTGGATGCAGAGTGACTGGTACAGAAAACGTAAGTATGGTACTAGATCAGAACTATCATAAAAAAGCAAATGGTTTGTCAGAGGCAGATAAAGATGGATAACAACATGCTGGATGAATGTTACCTGGCTGTTGATCCACATGGCACTTCAACAGGACATCACCAACACAAGCATAGGGTGTGGTAGATCAACACAGGGAAAGTTTTTCATCCTAGGAAAACCTCTTGGGATACTTGACTGCCATTTGGAGAGAAGAGGACAGCCTGCCTTTGCTGATTGCCAGAGGCAGAGGAGCACATAGGCAGTTGTCACCGCTCAGTGTACCCTGTGTTGGTGGCAACTGCCTACTACCATCAGAAAGGATTCTCACTCAAGTCAGTGGGATCATGATTTCCTTGGTGTTGCCACATGGAGTGACTGATGACTGGGTAGTGGTGGTTCTGCAGGGCAGCGGGTGTGCACATGTGCTGACAGGGCTTGAGCTTCAATGGTTGTGCACGTTGTGGCATATGCTATGTGGAACACTGTATGTAACAAACACTTGTAGTAAGATTAACGATAATAGTAGGAACATTGTTTTATGTAATAAAGGAAGATTTAACTCAATAAATATTCTTTGTGTTTGTCATCATCTGATTCACTCATTGGGCCCTCTGTGCAAATTGAACCTTCATTTCCAGAGCTGTAATAGTTAGTAACAATTAGGAAACTGGAAAAGATAACGCAATGCCTGATCAAAGCCAGAAAGTGATTCAAAAGCCAGAAAGTGACCCAGTCAAACAAAGAGAGCCTGGAAAGAAATCTCTTAGGGCTCAGAAAACAAACTGAGCTTATTTCAAACCAGGGCCATCTATCTGGAGGAAGATGTTACATTCTCCAGAAAACATTATTAACCCCCTTATGATATTTAACATTTCCAATTTATACAATGTGACTCAGCTCTAGCCAGGAGACTGACTGCTGACAGAATATGGAGCTTGGAGATTGACTGTCACCTGGGACATTAATTCTAAATCATACAGAGAAGGTGTTTGAATCATTATTTCTTGCCATATTCTCTTAAAATGATGTGTTATGGTCATTAAAGTCTGTTGGCATTCTCCAGGCCCTGACACCAACTAGGTGACCTAGAGTAATTCTCATTGTGTACAGTTTCACCAGTAGTCTTAAAAGCCTTCTTTCTGAGAACGGAATGAACAGGACAGGACAGGACAGGAAAGAACAGAACAGAACAGAACAGAACAGAACAGAACAGAATAGAATAGAATAATTGAATTGGAAGGAACCTGTAAACATCGTCAAGTCCAACTTCCTGACCACTTCAGGGTTAACTAAGTTAAAGTATATATATGAGGGTATTATCCAAATGTCTTGTGAGCACTAGCAGGTGCAGGATATCAACCATCAAGACTTCCAGTTCATGCCATTTGTGCCTCATCCTGAGTGTGTTGGTACACAAACATTTCAGATGTTCTCCTGAACTTGCAACAGTCCCTGCAGTGACATAGATGCTCCCACTTGCCTTTTCACTCTCAGATGGTACCATACCATTTCCTGGCTTAGCTTCAGCATTCCTAACGGTATCCTCTTTCCTAGTCAATTGTAGTTTAAAGCCTTCTCAATCTGTCTTATCAGTTTACACACCGGGAAACCTTTAACCCATCAAGTAGATGTGTCCCAACTAGCAGATCTCTTGTCTTGAAGACACTTCCGTGATATAAAACACAAAATCTGGCAGAGGAACCAGTCCTGGATATAAGTGAGCCACTGAAACTCACCTATGTCTCTCTCAATTTCTGAGAGGACTGTGGAAAACACAAGTGTCAAAAAGTGACAGTTTTCACGAAGTTCCATTTGTGCTTTCCAGCTAGAATTAGTTATGAGACTGTCAGGTGATTAATTTAACTCGACATCTCAACTGATTTCAGGTTCTTTGCTGACATGAACCATTCCCAGAAAAGCAAGGGCATTCGTTCTCATTGCCAACATTTGGCAAAAAGGGCAACCTTGAACTTTTTTCCTGCAATTCATCCTTAGCGAAACTGTCCAATTGCTCCATTATAAGTGCTGCTTTATCTTCTAGGATTTTTCATTGTGATAATTTTCCCTTGCCTGTCATGTTGCTACTACAACTTCTGTAATTGTCTAAAGCAATTACAGATGCCTTGTTTGACAAATGCATTGGTTGTTTATCACAGTGCTTCCCACAATTATTTGGTTGTTGACTGTGGGTTTTAGTATTTCTCTTCTGCCCTCTTAGCGTAAGGAGGGTTAGGCTATGCAGGAGGTAAGCAGCACATACTTCACGTATTATATTCACACTGAAGCCCATAAAGTATCCATAAATATAATTTCTGTTTTTATACATTTTATAACTTGTCAATGATACATTTGCAATGCCATGAAGTATTAAAATGCCAAATTTCCTCTATTCTGTTTTGTTATTTAGGTTAAGTGTAATTCATACATAAACAGTATAGGCAAGGATGCCTGAGCATGAAGATTGCAGAGAAAAAATCTTCTAATATCTAAACCATGACATCTAATATGGGGATTCCCACGTATCTACCATGCTGTCAGGGATAGTTACCCATGAGGTGTGAGGCAAACATATTTATGTTTGTTTATGGACTTTTTTCCTTGCCTAAGGATTTGAAGTACATAAAGATTTTTTGAATTTGGCCCTGAAACAGTCCCCATTGCTCTTAAACAGCAACTGGAGCCCAAAGTTGAAAGTTTGGGCTATTTGGGCTTCCAACCTACTGAACTAAGTGTGAGTAGGAAATCAGTGAAGCAAGGATGGAGTAGAAATCTGAGTGTTGTTATCTTAGACTACCTCATTTTACTTTTCTGTCAGAGCCCTCAGACTCATTGCCTCAGGCTCCTTCCCTGAGTAATGGATATAATCTTCAGCTACAATGCAAAAGGCTGATGAGGATTAACACATTAAATTTTCAACTGTTACAGTGGTTGAAGAACTGATGTTCTGTTGAATATCAAGCCACTAGTGACTAAGATAATAGGCCTCTGAGCATGCCTACAGTGAACTGGTTGTTTCCTAAACCTGCAGTCTTACAGGCAATTATGTGTTCTTCCTCCTGGCTTTTAGATGTATGATACATGCAACACTGAGCAGTCATAGATTATTTATAATCTGATCTCAGACCTCTGTCTTCAGAAATAGCTTCCCAGATAGTACATACTAAATAGATCCTATGCTTACTTTTTCAGAAAGCAGAGACGTCACCTGTTTTTCTCAACACAAGGCAATAGCAGTCTGGGGAATTTATGTTGGCAGACTTGGCAGCCTTCTTACATGGATTGTAAAATCATTTCAACTTGAGGCTCCATTTGTTACTAGATACAAATTAAGCTGTTACACGAAGAGGCACAGATGAGTTGAAATGATTGTTACTGGAACATGCTATGGCTTGGTAGAATCATGGTCTGGAATTACTCACAATAGTCTCTAATGTATATGACAGCTGTACTGGATTTACACTTAACAGTGCAAAACACAATGTAACGGAGATTGTTCCAAGAGAAAACTGACTTGAGACATATAGGTTTAAATTACTAGAAGGAAAGTATTATGAACATTAAATGATTTTGCAAATGGTTCACAAAATCTCATTTTCTGTAAGGTTTACTAAGGTTTACTTCTGCTTTATCCTTCAAAGAAGATGTTTGCTTGCTTTTTTTTCTTTTTTTTCCCTGCACCAAACCTTACATTATGATTGGACATAAGCTAAATTAACAGCTTTTCATTAATGAGATGTATGGTTGCATTTTAATAGGTTGGCTAACCTATGCTTCATGAACTGAATACTAAATTCACTGACAACAAAACAAAACAACTTTGTCTCAGAGACTTGTGTGTTCAAAGTTCATTGATCTTTTTAACTGTATTTCCTTTGTGCTGCGCTCTTCAGAGATGGATAACACAGCAGTTGTGAGTGAGAATAGGAGACAAATATTCCTGTCAACTTTATAAAACTTTGGGATAATACGTATTATAGTAAAGGTGATTTCTTTCTCCTTGAGCTAAATATCTTTGATAAGATTTAATTTTCTTAAAACCTCCAGATTGTTGTGAATCTTAATGACCTCTGACATTAACTGACTTGGTATTTTTTTTTAAATCAAGAAAAAAAAAAAAGAAAAAAAAAAAACAGAACAAAAACAAACAAACTAACAAAAAAAAACCCACACACAAAAAACCAACCTAACAGTCTCAACTATCTAACCACTTTAGGTTGCTGCTGATAACTGGTCAAAAAAAAAAAAAAAAAGGCCTACGTTCCAGATCAAGACACACAGGGTCACAGGTAGATTAAAATTCAGGGGAAGCAAAGTATATTAGCTTTCATTTATCTTATTTTGCATTTATTAAGAAGTAAGAAGATGTGTATACTTGGTTAACTTTCAATGTTCAGAACATGTGTTCTCACTCATGCTTTTGCCTATCCATTTTCAGCTCTACACTAATGAAATATCTGGACTCCTCTTTTGGCTAGTACTTTCCTCCAGTTAGTTATGTCTTGAGATATTATCTATGTCAAATTTCTTGCCACTTCACTTCGCACATGATAAGAGTATAATCACATGCATAACATTCCTTCTCCATTTCAAGGATTCCCATCAGCTGATAATGAGTTAACTAGAGTATGCTTTCCATATCGGCCAGGTTAGGGGGTTTTCCTTGGATGCCTATTGAAAGGGAGTGGACTGATGAAATAGAGATCAGAGACTGTTGCATATCCTTCTCCAATTTGTTCTCATTTCCTAAAATAACTGACCTTTTTGAAGGACACAGTTGAGCTTATGTTACAGATGTAAACCATATTTGGTGAAATGGCTGGTGATTTAGTCCCTTCTAGAGTACTTTGAAGTGCAAACAGTGTGATAAGACACCATATTTCAAGAAGACTTCCATAGGAAAAGCATAAAAATCTCTCCAAGGGCAGCTCAAAAATAAGACCATTAAATCTGAAGTATTGCATCTATGTCATGGGGAATAAGGTCAGAGATGCAAGACTTTTGTATCGTACAACGAATGTGAATGATAGCTGAGTCACTGAAGACAGTAGTAGTAAAAAGCACGTTATCAGAACTAGTTTGTTACACAAACTAGCTGACACATCTCAGGGGTCAGCATGGGTATTTCAAGCATGAAAATTTGCTGAATGGACAGTATATTGATGACAAACTACAAGATCGCAAATGATACTTAATGATGCTTGAATCAAGTCTGCTCTCTTTATATGTGTGTTCTCCGCTTGGAAGATCTATGGAGAAACATATTCATATCATGGTCAGACAAGAGAAAAAGAAAATAACATAGTAGAAAAAAATGAGCCCTCTTTCTGTCATTATAAGGTATAAAATACAATGAGATCCATGTATTTTTCCCTGAAGGATGGGGATCTTCCTCCAAAGAAGCATGGGGGCAGATGAAGAGATGGAAGGAGTAGAGAAGCAGATCATGTTCTTGTTAGTTTAATGATTTATGTCTGGATTTGTTTGCCTTTGGTGTGATTAATTACTTCCAATTATCTGCTGCCACGAAGTCTGCTTTGTACAGAAAAGACGCATCCCTGTAGGTGGGATCTCTAAATCTGTGGATGAATCAATCCTGAAAATGTCCCAGTGATCCCATGTCTGACACATTTTTGCTTCTATAAAACAGAAATTAAATAATGGCAAGCAATCTAGGCAAGAGAGATACAAAAGGAGTACAGACAGATTTTTATCCCAGAATCTTCTGAGCAGCTCCTTATTCTTACACACCATTCCACACTCTTCACTGCAGTCATTGTATGTACAAAAGTACAATTGGGCTTGAACCAGACCTCAAACAACCTGTGCTGTCCTCCTTACTGCATGGGGAGGACCTGTTGTAGCTGAACTCTGAAATCAAAATGGGGAAGCCAGGTGAGAATCATGCCATCCTTCCATGAGAGGTGTGGATGGCATTTCCACTCGCACAGTGAATCAGATCAGTGTCATGCTGGGTTTTATTCTCAGGCAGACAGGAAGGAATTATTGGTGATACTCCAAAGTGTTTTATTTTTAATCAGAAATCTGTGGCCCTGTAGATATCAAGCGATGGGTTTGCAGAACTACTACTTTATTTCTCATACAATGCAGAGAAAAAGGCTGATAGAGCTGAGCTGATTTCTGCAATTTTCTGTGACTGACTGTTTTAGGAGATATGCTGAGGACTGAGCCCTTTTCCAGGTCACTTTTTCTTTATTTCTTCTAGGATTTTCTCAATATTTCAATGTTGCTTCTGGCTTTTCCGCTGTCCTACATTTATTCTTGCTTTTGCCCTTCTGCTAGGGATGTAGCAACGCTTTCCCAGATGCCTTGTTTGCTTCAACAACCTTCTCTCAATGTCCTGTTCATTCAGTTGTATTTTATTAATATAATATTAACCATAGAAATTCACCATGAATTGGGGATTTTTCATTGACTTCATATCAGGGAGATACATCAGTAATATACAGGACTGTATGGAAGGTCTATTAAGGAGACAAGAAATTCTGTTTCACTTTCAGATGCTTTATAGGTCAACTCCTGACTGTGATAGAAAGTTACTTGAATGTAAGTTAGGGAAAAATTTAGCCTGAAGTATAACCTTCCTTTCAGAACCAACAATTTACTGTCTAGTTTGTGGATGGCATGAAATTAAGTAGAACCACCATCCCAAACTGTAATAAAATCTATTGACATCCAAACTATGTATTATGCATATGTAGTCTATTATCCTGAGGCAAAAATGCACAGAGGTTTGACAGCAGCCTAATGAAGGAATGCAAAAGAAGTAGGATTTAAGTAAAAATCTGCAAAAGGACAGAAAAGGTACCTAATAGCCAAAGGGTTTGTTCTCCTTAAAATCTATTTCAAGAAAATGTGAGTCTTGAAGCAGGAATAGGAGTTATGAGCACAGTGAAGAAGGTTAAGGGAAATGAATATGGGTGACTGGGAAGGTTGAAAAGGTGAAGATTTTTGTTGGGAAATGGGTGTCAGGGATACAGGAGATTGGGCAACCAGAGCACAAAATGAGTTTGTGTGATGACACTCCACAGTGGGGGGCAGAAAAAAGTCACAATCTTCCAAAGTGGGGCTGGGGATGAAACTCCTGAAGATCTGTGTTCCTGATGGTATCTCCTTGAAGACATTCAGGGGCAGGCTGAATCAGGCACTGAGCAAGTGGATCTAGCAGTGGAAACCCTACTCATTGCAGGGGAGATGGACTAGATGGTGTTTAAGGGTCCCTTCCAACTCAAATGATTCTATGATTCTATGAGTGGGACAAGGCTCCTCGACCAGTTTAAATGAAGTCTGACTGGTAACTGCAGCAGCTCTGAACAACATAAACCAGTGCAGCAGTTTCTTTTGTGCCAAATGCACATTGTTGCATCCTGGCTGGACACCAAGTTGATGTAAGGGGTTAAAAGAGTGCAAACTTTAGCAGACTAGGCAATGAGAGACTAACCAGTTGCCACAGAAATAGGGGCAGCAACAGATATCCAGACCTGATAGATTTTTGGAAAAATATATTTGCAATCTTTCTCCAAAGTGATGCTTGAATTTTAAGAAGAATTCTATTTGGAAAGAGTCTTAGCAACAGCATAAGTGAAGAAGTATTGAGGTCCCATCTTTAAGAAACAAGGCTAACTGTCTTAAGGAATGTCTTTTTCTGCTTTTCTTTAACATAACTCTTGCTAATCACTTTTCTGCAATCTAACTTATGTATTTAAAAGTTAGTAGCCATCAACATTATCATCATTAATCTAAAATGTGTCAACATGCTGAATCCTACTGGGATTTTACAATTTATTTTTAATGTGTAAATTGTCTTTGAGAATTAAGTGTACCATGATGTTCATAAAAACCATATTCTTGCTTTCACTGGAGAAATAGAGCTAAATAATAAATTAAAGCCTTTCTGCAAAAACATTAATTCTTTGCATACATTTGCTTTTAAAGCTCCCTTGTTTGTGAGCAGTGATAAAAAAATATTCTGCATAATTTTTTTTTTTTTTTTTGGTAGTAATATGAGAAAAGTATAATAGGAAAGTAAAATTAAATTGTATTTCATTACTGATGACAACCTGAATAAAACATGGAAAGAGCATTCTCAGGCTTCAAGAACTTCTGGCACATCAACAACAAACAGAACAAACAGAACAAATCTATATCCACTTAAAAGCTCCCACACATTAAAGTACCCCAAGATAATCCTCTCTCTTTCTCGAGCTGCAAACTAGATGAACTGGCAGTGAACAAAAGGAGAGCACTTCCTCTTGCATTTTTCATAAGAGCTGTGTTTCAAAAGAAGCATATCACATAGACTTCATTACTTCATTTTATACCAAGACACACCCCAGTGCTGCCCTTAGAAACCTAAGAGAACCCTCTGGCAAAAAGGCTCCCTGGGCATCCAATTTCAATCATGTACTGACTTCATCAAAACTGATTTAGATCAGCAGTAAACAACACATGAGGACATGAGGTTCTTACTGATATACCTTCTTTTTTGTGTTCTGAGTGCAAGCTTGTAATGCAATGCAGAGTAGTGTTAAAAGTTATACAGTCTGTCTTGTACCACTTGTACCCTTCCCTTCCCTTCCCTTCCCTTCCCTTCCCTTCCCTTCCCTTCC
>NW_024962263.1:84645316-84663410 GCF_019238085.1 Lagopus leucura | reverse complement strand
CCCTTCCCTTCCCTTCCCTTCCCTTCCCTTCCCTTCCCTTCCCCGCCTCTCCTCGCCTCTCTGCTCCTTTCCAATGGCCACAAACTGGAACACAACAGGTTCCAGCTGAACATCAGGAATCACTACTATGTGGGTGACAACCATTGACATAGATTGCCCAGAGAGATTGTGGAGTCTCCTCCTTGGAGATCTTCAAAAATCACCTGCACATGGCCCTGGGCAACCTTCTCTGGGAGACTCTGTTGAGGAGTTGAATCAGTTGGATCCAGAAGTCCCTCCCATCCTCAGTCATTCTGTCATCCTGTGATTCTGTGGGAACAGTGATATCTCTGCTGTTTTCCATAACTTTTCCAGGCAGTGTATTGAGATTGAAAAATACACTAAGCAGACATCCTGCTTTGTTTCTTTAAGCTCTACCTATTGTTCAGGGTCACCCAGGTACACATTGTGCTGTGATAAATAATGGATGGCCAGTTGAGAGACATTAAATGAACAAGAATCACAGAGAAAATTTGTAACCTGCAATGTCCTTGCCAGAGTGTCTTTTAGGACAAAAATAAAGCAGCTCCAGCAGAGGTCAGTTAAGGAAAACTTTTGTTTTGTCAGAAGATTTGCTTCTGTATAGGCTGTGTCTAGAAAGAAAAATACTGCTTTGTTTTTAGGATGCTTTGTGTGTGTGTATGTAAGTCTTTAGGATTTTCAGATAAATGTATTTCCTTAAAAAATAATGAGACATATCCTCAAAATATTAGCCACTATTTTTTGCAAGTAATTTAAGAAATTTCTAGAACCGTAAAAGTGAACTTAAAGGATTACTACTCCGTTTCATTTTTCCCAATTTCAGCTCCTAATGAGTCTGTATGAAAGTTAGATATGTTGCAGTTTAGCTTAAGAAGTAAAGGGAGGTTGTTTCAGACTAACAGGTTGTTCCCTTCCACCCTTCTTTGGAAAATTACTATGAGGTAACTCTTTCATAAAGTGCCTCTCAATTCCAATCCACATATTAAGACCTTGTAGGGTCTCACTGCTGTGCTTTGGTGCTGGATTTTTTGTTGTTGTTGTTGTTGTTTTGTTTCGTTTTTTGTTGTTTCTTATCATATCAGAAGATCTTCAATGAGGCAGCACAAAAATGTGTTTTTTTTAACTAGAATTAAGTATTTATGTGGAGTGCATAAAATAGTGCCTGACCAACCTTACAACTGAAGCTGGTCAGACGTTAAACTGTCAGCCTTTAAACTGCAAAACTGTGAAGTCTCATCTGCATCTTCCATTCCAACTGAGGATCTGAAATCAGGAAACCTCTTCACAGCAGAATATGTGACTCACTCTCATCTGCCCTCACTGCTAAATTGTTCTCTTTCCCTGGCTGATTTTTTCTGGTTTTGTTTTTCTGTGTTTTGTTTTGTTACTAGCCTAGAATGAATTTTCTTTATGGCAAGGCCTTTTTTTTTTTTTTCCATTTTTATTTACAAAACTTAGCACAGTGGTAGCCTTTAAAAGGAGTAAATGATTTATGAACATCAAAGAAAAATAGGAAAAAAGATCAGAATGACCTGAATTAAGAAATTTGGAAAGTATGAATAGGAAAACAGAACAAAACAGGAAACACAAATTACGAAGCTATAATGTATCTATTCAGCACTACATGAAAGAAGAGTAACCTGGAAAATACAACTCTAAGAAAGGTGACCAAAAAAATGTAGAAGAGCTAGCAATGAGGTATGGCAGAAAAAAACAAGCCAGTACTTAGATAAATATCCTTTACCATCCATACTGGTACGTGTGGGAGTGTGAAAAAAGACTATAATCGAAAGAGTTACCCAAAAGCGTGTTAAAAACTTGGAGAAATAAATGAACAATAAGAAAAATGAATAAACTAAGAATTTTGAATCTTGGCTAAATATGCATTATAGAGGAAATAAACAAGAAGATGAGAATGATTTTAAATATCACTTTAAAGCATAAGTAATCAGATGAAATTAAGCTCAGGGTAGTATAAGATGAGGATAATTTAAACAAATCTTGATGAATGTTTCGAAGAACCACCTCCCCAGAGGAGTGGTAAAACTATTTGAAAATTCAGAGAACGTAAATAAAAATACCACAGGGAACTCTGTACTGTTGGAAAGATATATGCATTTATTCATCCATACCATCAATTTATTAGGGTACTTTGGCTGGAGAAACAAGAGGAAAAGCTTTTCTTTCCTCATGCTGAAAAAGAAGGTAGCACTGTAGTCAGCATTTGTCCACAACTGGCAGATTAGCACTTGAGACATGTAGCCCAAAAAGGGGACAGAAATGATGGATCTACGATGGGATTGATTTTTGAACCGATGTGTGCTTGAGAACCTGAGAGGAATAATATAAGCAGATTGGTGCTCATGAGGAGTGACAAGAGAAGGATCAGTAAATAACAAATTGAGCTCCCAGGATCAAACAATAAAGCTGTTAAATGGTCTGGCAGGCTTTCCCAGGGCAATACATCACAATGAGAGTTTAGGAAGAATTTTGGGGATTGACAATTTTGTATTTTGCTTCTTTTTTCCTTTTACTTGAAAATGTAACTATGAGAAATCTCTGTGTACATTTAAAAACATAAATTTAGCATCTTCTCTAACCAGAAAAGCATAAAGAATGCAAAGACAGAGTGACTGTCAAGTACCTGTTGCCATACCACTGTTTCCAATCTGGCTGCATTTACAATGTTGTAAACAGAAAGAATATTGAATGCTGCCCACAAAGCCTCGTGGCATTCTGATCCTCGCCTTCCATCATCTATACCTCCACACAGTTTCTCTCGAGAGGCTATCAAGAGATCGTCACTGACTTCATCTGTTTTGTGATAAAACCTGTTTGAAGAAATTACTTCAACACTGAGACAGCTAGCTCTGATTTTTGATATTTCACTGCTCTGTGATCTGGACCCCTTCCAGGGATGCTCCTGTTCTCCAGATTTGCACTCTGTGAATTTGCTTAATGACCCAACTTCTGCCAGTGCTGGTTTGTAGAGGAGCAAAGGCAACGTCTGTTGTTGCTGTAATATATTGGAGCAGGGTTGTGGCTTTGAAGATATCTTTGGTCAATGAGAGATTGTGTGGTGCCTTCTATTTGGGACTCCTATGAGGCTGTAGAATTTAAGAGTACTAGCAGCAGTAATTCATACTACAGGGACAGACAAACTTCATTTGGAACAACTGTTTGAATTTCAGTATAAACTATCCTCTAGGTCCCTAAGAAGCAAGGACATCACATCCTAATATTTGAGCACCACTATGGTCAGAAGTCCATTTTAATGCTGAGCTGAGTCTGTCTAAGTTTCTCCACATGGCTGCACACACTTGATGAATGAGGCAGGGATGACAAATGAATCAATATCATATCCCCATTCTAAAAGTGTTTATTAGGGAATTAAAAAGATAATCAGAATTCTCATTCCCCCTTCTTTCCTGAGTCTAACCACTGCTAGTCACAGTCTCAGCCTTCACATATTGCTGTATCTTCCCATCTCTCTGAGAAATGTACTGATTTAAATTGGGATAGAAGTCTATCTTATTAGGTCTATTGGCTATACTAGATAGTACAGTCTTTTATGGAAGGTCATTCTTTACAACAAAGATTTTTTACTCTGTGGAAGCTTTTGACAATGTCTTAATGACTATCCACTGAGGGATGGACTAGATAAAACTGATACCTCCATGGAACAGCTCATAGATGAGCTGTTGAGCTTTCCTCCTGTTTTGCTTTCTATTATGAAGTGAACAAACTAGACCTGAAAACCAGACAATTCAGTTACAGTACAGAAAAGCAAACTAACAAGAGTTTAACAGATAAATGGAATTTGGGTACTGGGAGACAATATTTGAGAAAAAGCAAGAAAAAAAGATATTAGGACATAAGAAAACTGAACAACAAGTAGCATATACTGCTGGGAGCTTTAAGACTTATTAGGAAAAATTTAATCTCTGAAAGAATGGAACCAGCTGCCCAGAGAGTTAGTGGAGTCCTGGAGGTGTTCATGAAATGTGGAGATGTGACACTCAGGGACACGTTACAGTGGGCATGGTGGGAATGGATTGATGGTTGGACTTGATGATCTTAGTGGTCTTTTCCAACCCTAATGATTCTATGATTCTATTCACTGGAATGCACTTGTGCCTATAGTAAGCTTCATTCACTTTTTTCTTTAAGATCCTTCCTTATGAGGCTCTTAAAGGCTATCAGAAACTTAATTATCACCTGAGATTTTGGTAAAAAGATGGTGGTAAATTTGGTGAGCCTCACAGTGTTAAAGATAGGATCACTATTGGTAATAAGATAAGGAAAATGTTACTCCTTTCTATGACTTGCTTAATGACCCAACAGAAATGTGATTATCTGAATCCATTTCCAAGAGTAGAAAAATCCTGAAAGTCTGTTTGCTACTGAATAAATTACTGGGAGTTAAGATAAATTTTAACTACTTTGCATAGTATCATAGAATCATTTGAGTTGGAAAGGACCTTTAGAAGTCATCTAGTCCAACTCCCCTGCAATGAACAGGGACACCTACAGCTAGATCAGGTTGCTCAGGGCACCATCCAGCCTGACCACGAATGTCTCCAGGGATAAGGCATCCACCACGTCTCTGGGCAACCTGTTCCAGTGCCTCACAACTCTTATTGTAAAGAACATCTTCCTTATATCCAATATAAATCTCCACTCCTTTAGTTTTAAACCATTTCCCCTTGCCCTGTCATAGCAAACCCTGCTAAGGACTTTATCCTTTTCTTTCTTAAAGCCCCCTTTTAGACACTGAAGGGCCCCTATCAAGTCACCTTGGAGCCTTCCCTTCTTCAGGCTGAACTGCCCAGCTCTCTCAACCTGTCCTTATGGATCATCCTTGCTTGGTCAGGGTTAAGACTTATGAGGCACGTGTGAAAAAGTTCCTATTGCTCCTGCTTGCTGCACCTGATTTTTTAAGAGGGAACTTCAGTCTTGAGAGCTGTCAGTTTGGCACCGATAATGAGCATGATATTCATTTCAAAAAAAAATCTACCAAAAAAATAAATGACAGGTTAAACTTTGCATCTTTACTAGCAGTACTGGTGAACTCCCAAGATAGCATTCCCAGCCCACACACCCTTCACACTACCATGTTCTGTTGCTTCATTTCCTTTTTTCCCCAAGTTTCCTCATTACATTTACTTGGCAGAAATTCCTCTGTGGATGCTAGCAATAGATTTGCCTTGATGCTGTTCATCACAATCTCCTGTGACAGCTTAATATCTCATTATCAATATTAATAATAAATGTGTGTTTTTCTGAATATGAAATGTGAGATTGGAATATATATATGGGGCCTCACACTGCATTTATTTGAATGTGTAATGGCTGGTATAAATGCAGACTTGAAGTGTTATAAGTGAAGGACACTATTGGCATGCACAATTGGGCCTGACAGAGCTGTAGCATACAGTACCTATGTGCCTCAGGGTAGGATTTTTGACCCTGTACTCACCCATTTCCTTGTTCTTTAAATCCTTCTTGCACTTTCAGAGAATGTTTCAAGTTTTGTGCACTAGGTATTGCAAAGTTTAAATATGCAATCTAACTGATGCTGACATCTTGGCCTTTCATGAATATTGGATGGGTACAGTTACAAACTGATAAATATAAAAATAAAAGTCTGATATTTGCATTTCTGAGGACAGGCGTTTAATGGTTTATCTTTCACTTACGCACTCTGTAGAGATAAGTATGTCTTACTGAGAAAAGTCTTTTTTTTTTTTTATTTTAGCATAATACCTTTTATTTAAGAGAACCCATTTTTGAATAAATACAGATGAAGGTATTTTAGTATATCGTCAAGCACAAAAAGCTCAAATGCTCTCAAAAACAGTTGCATAGATGAAATAAAAAAAAAGTACATTCTTGTCATAAAATAATAACAGCATGAAAGAAGGTTTTAAAAAACCTAAATCCTGTTTTTAATTTCTGAGGATATGTTGGTTGGAAGTCCATTTTTAGTAGCCAGAGTTGTAAAGTTTTTAAAACTGCTTATAAAAATAGTGGTCAAAAGAACCATCCCTTTAATGGATATTGGAGACTGCAGCTCATTTGGTCTTACTGTGATTGAGGACCTGCTCACGGAAATAAATGCATATTCATGAATAGTATTTTGGAACTCCTCTAGCCCTGTTACTGTTGTTAACTCCTTCATCCATGCTGAAGTTATACTCCCGTCAGAAGAGTGTTAGCGTAACCATATGTACTAAGATGAGTAGCCAGCAACATATTCACACTTCAAGAGATATTTTACAAGAGTAAAATTAATAAAACCCTAAAACAATCACCTTTATTTCCAAATACATTTTGACAGCAAATTAGTCTCATCAACTCTGTTCTCACTTCAGTCTCTCCTGGCTGTCAAATTAGTGAAGAGAATATCTGAGTGCAAAAAAGATGCTTCAACTCAAGGAGAATATCTAGAAATCAACAGATTAAAATCAGGTGTCACTCTGATGGTTGTGTCCCTAAACATTTCCCAAGACAGCTTCTTGTAGGAAGTAGCTCCTACATACATTCCAAAACACGAAACTATGAAGTATAGAAGTCTAGAAAGAAGTCTAGCCCAGAAATAAATGTTAATGTGTGCTAAAAGTGTTATGAATCATCAAAACTGAATGCTAAACTTTCTAAAAAGAAGGGAGGATATGCACACTGAATGTCCGCACCGATAATTTTATCTGCTCTCCTTTTGGAAAATTAAAAACAACAAGTGTTTCAAAGTGCTGATTTTTTATGAAATGTGACTACAGCATTGTTTAGTCTTTCGCTGAAATAAAAACTCAGCAGCTTCAGTTTCATTTAAAAGATGATGAAAACAATAGAAGTTTTTCAATTTACTGAGTTAAAACATCAGGAAGGTAAAAATTCAAGGCTGAACGCTTTTTCCTTCTCAGCCCAGATCTCTTCCCCTACCCTCCACCATTCCTTTGAATTCGCTCTAGTCACAAAGCTATCACAGTTCTTTGAAACTGTGTCATCTACAAGATACGAAAGTTACAAAAGCACAAGTGAATTTCTTGAAGAAAGGACTGAATATAAACAAAACCTTGTTTTGAAGTTGCTGTTTTTCTTACTGAAGAACATATATTCCCTAAACTGTAACTCAAACCTAAAACTCTTCAGAACAAAAACGTATTCAGAACTATGCCACAATGAAGAATATGCAACTTCTAATAATTTACACATACATCTTTCAGGAAGGTTCAATATGATCAAGCAAATGTAATTAGGAAGGTGCCTAATACAGAAACACTTCAAAAATCTGTGCTCCGGGGACCATGAATTTGATGGGCTTGAAAAAGATTTTCAAGCAATGGGATCAGAGGACAACTAGAATGACAATGTACTCAAACTCATTCTTCACTCACATGGACTAGCTCCTATTTCCTTGTATTCAGATTCCTAAATAAGAAGACAACTTATCTCAGAATCATATAATATCCTGAGTTGGAAGGGACTCATAAGAATCATTGAGTCCAACTCCTATATATGCCTTACAAGCCAAGTTTGTGTGGATTTTTGCTTTTAAGGGGATATTAAAAGCAGTTTTATCTGCTGTAACTAATTTATCATCCCAGACATACATACATCTGTGGCTGAGATGCATGTCTCCAAAGCAGATCCTTCTTGTCTGCAGAACTGAACCATTCTCTTCTGGCACATAACCAATCCCCACAATGTTTCACTTCTCTCTTCTCTTGCTTTAGAGAACTAGAGAAATCCCAAAAGGATTTCTTGCACAACTGTATCCTTCTGCATCTTTCTGATGAACTTGGAAGAGTTGTTCCAAAGTTACTGTCAGTGAAACTCTGACTGAAACCCTGTCCACGAAACCTCAGAATGTCTTGCTGGCTGATATTAACACATGAAAAGCATCAAGAAATGAAATTTTTACAAAAATATAAGTAAAAAATAAAAGCAATCTAAACCTTCAGCTTGCTTGTCCACAGATCACAGTATTTCTCCATTTGTTTGTCCAGATGTCTATTTAATGGTCCTCTATCCTCTGCCAGGAAAAACTTCTGAATTTAGTAGCCATTTCCAATCTTTCTTGCCAAAGGGATCAATCTATCCAAATATCAAAGTTCTTGCATGATCAGTCATTTTTAGTGCTGAATATCAGCACTATAAAGAAGGTTGTTAGCACTCCAATGAGGGAGAAGATTGAAAAAAGACAGTAGTTCTCTTACTGATTCAGTTTATTTTGACAAGTTTTTGTGTGTAAGATAGACAATTTGCACAGTTGTAATTGTGAATCATATGCTTGATTTTGCCCAGAAATCATAGGTGAATGCTGAAGGAGCCTTTGAAGAGGGAGTGAGGCGACCAAAAGTATGTTAAGGAAGGGGAACACGATGTGTAGTATGAAATCCTGTAGAGACCAGGCTAAGTGAATTGCAGCTTAATATCAAACTCAGTTAAAGTTCAAATCCCACAATTTACTTAATGGTGTAGCTCCACCACTGGAGCTCAACACCACTGGAGTTCAACACAATGGTGTGTTGGAGAACACAAATTAAAGATTCAGGAAAAGATAAAATACAACTCACACTTCTAGGTTTAAATTAGTAGGCATACAGCTATGGGTTTTAGATCTACACTACTCCTAATCACCTTTATCAATTAAATCAAGCCTTGCTCTGGCTTTATGAGGAGACTTGTCATGCACAAAACACACCAACTCATATTCTTGTGGCAAATCACACAGAATGAGGGTAAGTATGATAAAACCTGATTAGCTGACCAATACTTTAGAAGACCCTCAAGCAAGTTCCTGTGAAAAGACTGATGTTGTCTCTGGATTTGCAGTGCTAAAAAGGATTGTAGTGCCAGACAGGGGTTCCCACCCTCATCATTCTATTCACAAGCAGAGAAATCACCTGCTCTTGTCTTGATGTTGGTGAGCTCAATTTCTGCATCATGGAAGAATATGGTATGTGGGCTGTAGCAAGACATATCAGACATGGTACTGATTTTACTGGTCAGTGAGCAAGAATAACAAGCCCTGCTGTGAATAAAAGGAGAAAAGTAGGAAATATGTACAGTACATTATTATTTTTTTTCATGTTATTGGAACAGGAAAAGAAAAAAAAAGAAAAAATTAGGCTGGAATGGAATCAAAGCAAACACATTCCAGCAAAAACAGAAAACCAGAATTCATTCCAAACGTGTCATTAAAAGGCAAACTTCTGTTCATCTTAGAAGTATTATCTGAACGGTTAGAGGAAGCCATTTCTGTTTTGGATTGGCATCTCATGCTGCTGCATATTTTTAATAGTGGTTACAAAGCAAATACACTCAGCAGGTCATTCTTCGCTGACTCTGCACTCGTTGGATCCCCCTGGATCCATAAGTGCTGTTCTTATTCATAAGTTCTCCACACAAATGATTGTGTGCAGCAGAGCTCAGCCTGCACGGAAAACAATAAATGCTTTTGAAATTGTGTTTCTTCAGTCTGAATGCTCATTAGATAAGTCTACTTCGAAGCCAAGGGGCACCTAACAATAGCCTCACAAAGATTTGATGTTTTCTTTTAGCTATATAAAGTAAATTTTAAGTTTTGTGTGGGTCTCAGATTAACTGCTGTGGAGAATGGTGTCTTGATTCTCTCCATAGAGGACTGTGGAGATAGCAGAACAAATTTTCTTACCATATCTTATTCTGGAGTGAAAAGTTCCTAACAGTTTTTCTGACTAACTGTGGACCAGTAATCCTTGCATTGCACTTCTCTGGTAGAAGAAATACCTATTCTGATTTTCCATATGTTTAAACTTTTCATTTAAAACCAACTGAGCTTATGCACTTGGATGAAGTTTAATATTCGTTGAAAATAATGTTTTCTGAGGGCAATAATAAAAGTCTAAATCACCCAATTTCAGGAACCTTAAAGAAGAAAATAAAAAGATCTACAGTGTCTTAGATAGGTAATTCCAGAAGGGATATTAGAAGATCATCTGTTTCAGGCTCAATACAATTCCTAATTTGTATATTGCACTCCTAACAGAAGCGTGCATACTTATGAACACCAAGTCAAGGTTTATTCTTTCTTTTAAATTGATTTACTTCTTATGGAATGTGGAAATGGTTTGTTGTTTGTCAGCCTGGTGCAACATAGCTCCAGCTGGAATATCACAATTACCAATCTCAACAATTCTGTGTGAGATACTATTAACTAATCCCTCTGTACTTATCAGTCTATGAGTCTGCTTCAGGCACTGATTCGTCAGTTGCCATCATCCACATTATTTCAACACTGAGCTTTTTCTTCCAGATAATAAGGTGTTTACAGATTCTAAAGTCAATTATAGATCTACATATGGAATAGTTAACAACCATAATAACAAAACAAACAAAAAACCATCAACAGATAATTTAAAGGGTATCTCCGAACATAATTTACAACATACCTTACGTAGTTAGATTGACTGTATCTTGGGATATTTAAATCTGAAACAGATGGTCAGGTGATTTGAAAATCAGTCAAGGAAATCTGAAAATTACCTCTGAGCCACATGGAAGAGTATCTGCTAGACTGAAAAGGGGAAAATGATGAGGTTGTTGATTGGACTAGGGGATAAATGAGAATACAATAGATATTTGCTTCCATAGACTGAAACAATCATTTTCTAGGTAATGTAAATGGTATTCACCATGATATACTTAGGAAAGGAGAGATGCATTTTGACAGGCAATGTTTAGTTGCAGGCAGTATAAAATCAGTGCCAATATAGAAACAGGAAATGTATCTTATAAATAAACATGAGTAAATGTATGAAGACTCCAGGAATGTGAAGTGACAGTTAAAGTGGCACCTTGTGGTTCATCATATTTGATCCCACGGTGTCAATGTCACAGTGGCAGCTGGTATCAAGAATCACTGGTGGAGAAGAGGATAATAAGCAGCTCTCCTCATCCTTGACATCTTTTCTAACCAAGTTATTCATATGTATGGGAGTGGAAACTGGGACAGCATTTTTGGAAAGGAGGAAGCAGATAAAAGAAGAGATGCTTAGATTCACTGTACTCGGATCATGCCCTCAAGTAAAAAAAGTTAAGATGTTTCAGCAGCAGGTAAAGAAGAGGAAAATAACATTTATCCATCCTTAGGGACGCCATTTCTTCTTCAAATTCTGATCTATGTTCTTCTGCCCCAGAATCACTGTGTTTTGTATTGTAAACACAGCTTAGCTGACCTGTGCAGATGGCTTTAAGTGACAGGCATTATGCCTTCAAATCACTTCAGGAAGTCAACTCTTCCCTAAGCCAGCTGAGGGCTCCAGCTGTTTAGTTGTTGGGTAAAGAAAAGGAAGAGGAATAATTTCCCTTTCTCCTATTAGGGATCTGAGTCTTCCCAAGCAATGTGAGGGGCTCCTAATATACTTCATCTGAATGCTAAGCTGACAAAGCAGGACATTAGTGAGGATGCAAGAGTTTTGTGAAGCATACTGCAGCTGGAGAAGATGGTAGTTGTCAGTTGTCAGAAATTTCCCATTAAGTCCAGTATTCCACTTTTGTCTACCTCCACCAGATGAGTCAGAATTGCTTTCTTTTCTGATATATTTTATTTTGTTCAAGGAGAGATGCATGTCTCATTCAGTCTATGCATTAGATTATACTTTTCTTCACACTCTACAAAGAAAAATCCTATGCAAGCACATCATGAATATGAATTAATATTCAGCATCAGCTTGTCAAAGCCTTATCTGTGGCACATTACTTTCAAGAGACAAGAAACATGGACAATCCAAGATACTAAGGAACCTTCTAAAAACTTTCTGTAAATCATCAACAGCCATGTGAATAGGAGATAAGTTGAAAGGACATGGCTTTCCAGGCAGATATGAAGACTGGAACTTCTAACTGTACATTATCTATAGGCTTCGCAGAAATATCAGCACAGGACATGAATATGGGACAGATTGAAAGATACTTCCTCACCTCTGACACATGCACCTTTACATTCTCAAATCCCAGCAACCATTTGATGCTTTTTACATTAGTACTTTATTTATAAGTGGAACTGTATCTGTTGAAAACATCTAAACCAATTTTTTATTCTCTTGAAAAGATATTCATTCAAATATCTACATAGTATTTGTACACATTCATCAGTATTTGAAATGCAGTCTATAAATTTTCCTATATATGCACATATATTTATAAGTTAAAAAAAATACCCTTTCCATGATCTTTTCTGTAATGAAATTGCTGTGAGCAAATTACATTTTCTTTTTTACTGTTTACTCAGCACTGCGAAATATATTGACTGCTAAGTTTCTATGCCTTTTTTCTCTACAGCTTAGGAAAATGGAAACCCACCTTTATTAATCTTGAGTGTTTTCCTTATTGTCCTATAAATTTTCACTGAAGCTTTGACCTCTTTCAAATGTATAGCTAAAAGAATTAAGACATTTTTATTTATAGCCATTTCCAAAACAGCTGTGCATCCTCATGCTTCTCTTAAGGATTTTCTCCCCTGTGGATGTTTCAGTTATGAAACCATGTGGCTGACATATTAAAAAAATCCATTTCAAAAGAATGACTGGAGCCATTATTATAGTCTATGTAGTCTATGAGGTAGATCATGCTCCCATTAATCCTTTCCTTACTGTCCTTAAGCCACATGTATTGTGCTACTGACTTCATGAAAACTGTAAATATGAAAAGTCATACCACAAGGTTTGTTCCTGTGTATTTCTTTCTTGATCTGCTGCTGGCACATGAAAGACCTTAGAAAAAGGCTTTGTTAATGAGCGAAATGTGCAGACCTGGAAGCACTCTGGTTCACTCAATTCTATGAAATCTTGGGTTCTGACCAGGGTTCTTTGATATCAAAGATGAACAGATGCAGATGTCTGGGTCTTCTGAAGCTCTCTCTCTGTCGTTCAGACTACATGTGCTGAAACACACATGAGAACCCACTGCTCCAATCTTTTTGAATTGTTCTTACCGTCAGAACATGAGAACACTTAGCCCTGAATACTTCAGAGAATACTCCAGGTCCCAAAAAAAGACAAAAGAGAATCCAGAATTTTTTTTTTTCTAGCAATTTTTAGGTCAGATATCCAGCTTACTATGTTACAGACTAGACAGCATTCCTAAACATAAAGAAGAAATTTGTACATATTAATGAGACAGAACAGGAAAATAAATAAATAAATAGTTAAAATGTTGAAATGGGAAAAGAGAAATAACAAAAATCAAACAAGAACATTACTCACATGCAGCATGACTGAGAACTGTCTGTTGCCATCAAAAAATAGTGAAAAATAAAGTGAAAAATAAATAGCCTAGAGACAGTAGATGACCCACACGACAGACACTTACACGACACTCAGAGCCACCACCTAGGGACTGAATAAAAACAAATGACCCCAAGCAATATGAGATGAAAGCTGATGCCCCTCAAATCGCAAAGTGCTGCAGATGATCTGTGCCGCTAAGGCCAGACTGTTGATAGTGTGAGAACTTTACCAGTTTAACATCAAGGTAAGTCCACTTTTGCTATACTCGCACCTCATCAAACTAAACTCAGTGTGGGTTTTGACCATGGATTTCAGATAATTTTGTCTGACATAATTCAGATAATTTAATGCTGAGTTAGGCCACTGTTGTTGACATTTGTTGGCATCTTGGCTAATGCCATAGGAGATGCCAGCTGGCTTGTCAGTATGGATACAGGAATGGGAGCTCTTGGTCAAGCTCATATTCCACTGCACAAGGCAAGAGAAGCACAACTCATCTGTGGGTTTACATCTGTGCCCAATATAAAAACAGCATAGCAGTGCTCAGTTACATGGGATTGGCTTCATGTCTAATTGACAGCCTGGAGACAATTCTCTTGATCATCAGCTTTTCCTACAACTGTCCATGTCTTTGCTTTACCTTCACTTTACCTTCAGATCATTCACCTCACTCATTTCTGCTGAGAGGATGAAAGAGCAAACTGTGAATATCAGCAGCTGGTCAGACTACTCAATGTGCTACTGGAGAAGGAGCAAGCCTCACCATGCCACTCGTGCAATTCTTGGAGAAGATGGGCTGAGGATGGGATGCATCCACTTTACTAAAGTACCACTTTAAAGTATACATCTCAGGATTTTTTTTCAAAAATCAGAAAAAAAAAACCTCAAACATATTTTTTAACACAAATAATTTTGGCATAACTAAGGGTGATGAAAATCAGGGTAAGGACAATACTTGATTTATAAAATGCATAGAAGAGTTCAGATGGTAGTTACAAACCTGTGTTTTTAATCCCATTTAAAAAAACAGTAAGGAAACATATTTGTGCAATTACTTCAGTCTTGAGTTTACTCTGCCACCAACCAAAACTGTGCTTGGGTAAATTGCTCATTCTAGAGATTTCTGGCTTCCTGGCAATTAAGCACGAAAATAATAATTATTTCTACAGTTCACAATTACTGCTCCTGTTAATAATTATCATTATGCTCTGTCAGTAAAAATCATTCTGATTTAGGAAGAAGCATGGAATTGTTGACAAGACAAAGTTTAGTGAAATGAAATTAGTTTTAGAAAAAAAAATTATTTGCTTGTGATCCAATGAAATGGAAAGAGTGTATATGCCAAACTGATGATTATGCTATAAAAAGTCTCAACAATAACTAATTCATATGTAATAACATGAATTTATTCATAAGGTTATGAAAAGATCTTGGTGTCACAGACTAGATACTTGAGAGTGAACATAAGGCTGTCTGGATCACAGTGTCCTTTTAGTAACTTATGATTAAATCATGCTACAGATAGCAAATAAGGCTTTTATTATTGGAAAATTATTTCATCTAGCACATAATATTGCTGGAAAAGTCCTTCCTTAATTACAAATTTTACACACTTCTTTACTACTATCATGCAAATGTTTTCTCAGAAGAGCAAGCATTGCCAAAATAAATCAGAAAAATAACCTACAGATTAATGAGCTTTAAAAAACAGTTACGTTTTAAATTTTTTAGAAATGTATTCTAGGTGGCAGTTAAGGAAAAGAAGTGAAAAATCACAGATTCAGATTTGTCAGACAGCTATCATTTGCTTCAGTGTAAAATGATCTTTGGGATAAAAATGAACTGGGCCACAGCAGGGCCACATTCTCTAAAAGGGAAGATATGAGTCTTGTGGTAAGTCACAAAACATCAGCCTGCCTCAGTACCAATGCTACTCTCCTTTAAAGTAATTATAAAATACTTTTCTGCTATGTTTAAATATAAGCATTAAATAAAATCAGAGTTCATTAAAATGGAATTTAAATATATATATATATTTAAGCACCTATATTTTTCAAAGTATTGAGGAACTTAGGAAAGCTTCATCTTCTCTGTTACACACCTGAAGTTGACAGAATCCCAGAATGTTAAATAGGATTAATACCATTTCATAGAATCATAATAATAAAATCATAGAATGGTTTGGATTGGAAGGGACTTCAAAGATCATCCATTTCCACCCCCTGCTACAGGCAGGGACACCTCTCTCTAGACCAGGTTGCTCAAAGCCCCATCCAGCCTAGCCTGGAATGCTTCCAGGGTGGGGGGCACCCACAATCTCACTGACCAACTTGTTCCAGTGTCTCACCACTCTCACAGTAAAGAGTTTCTTCCTAATGTCTAAATCTACCTTTTTTCAGTTTAAATCCATTTCCTCTCCTTCTGTCACTACCTGCCTTTATAAAAAGCCCCTCTCCATCTCTCCTGTAGGCACCCTTCAGGTACTGGAAGGCTGCTATAAGGTCTCCTTGAAGCCTTCTCTTCTCCAGGCTGAAGAGCCCCAGCTCTCTCAGCCTGACCTCATAGGGAAGGTGCTCCAGACCATTTCAGCTGGTAGAAGTGACTTAAAGAAGTAAGAAACCCTTTCTTGGTATCCTCCAATGTAGTGGGAAACAAAAAAAGAAGAATCATAACATCATAGAATCAATACAATTAGAAAAGACATCCAAGATCATCTAGTCCATTCACTGACCTACCAATATCAAGCCCACTATACCACGACATTCAGTGCTGTATCTACATGTTTCTTGAATGCCTCCATGGACAGTGACTCCACCACCTCCCTGGGCAGCCTGTTCTGAGACAGGCTTCACCCTTTGTTCTGAGATTAAATTTTTCCTAATATCCAACCTGAACTTTTCCTGGTGCAACTTAAGTCCATTACTGCTCATCCAATACAGAATAACACAGGTAGTTCCAGCAAGGTCCTGATACAGTGGATGGCTTTCTAATGGAGGAAAAGGATCATTTGATTATCTCTTGAATTGTTGCTGTTGCCATTTAATGTCTTATGGAGGGCTGCTGCGAATAATCCTGACTTCAGCCCAGGTTCATAATCTCTCTTTTAGTCTAGTTCCAAAACCATTCGGTTTTTCAGATATGTTGAAATGATCCTTCTGTCTACACCTTTTTACAACATCTTCATCGAGCTTCCCCATGAATAAAAATAAATCCTGTTGACACAGAGCCATAATTCACATGAGCTAGATTTGCCAAATTCAGGAGAATTTGCCTGGGATATATTCCAACATGCAAGGAGTTGAAAAAAAGCACCTAAAGGTCAGAAAAAAGAAGGAGGGCGAAAGGAAAGATGTGTAACCAAACTGATCATGAGAATGCCCTATGCTATAACAGAAGATCAAAATCCCAGCCACTTGCAGAATTTTATTCTACAATTCATGTTCTGGGTGACCACTGCAGCAAAGAACACTTGCTTGCATGACTGACTCACGTCCTCACACCTGCTGCTGCTGACATTAGGAACATGCTGAGCCTAAAGGTCATGAGTTTGAATATTTTGTACAGTTTGTGTCAGCCTCCACTACAGCTGTTCCAGAAAGCCTTCCTGCATGAGATATTATACATATTGTATCTATCATATACTGATGGATATCTTGTCCTCAGAAACATTCTACTTCATTTGGAGACTCTCATGGCAAGATCCCACTGGCTGTATTGCAACTATCACAGATCATTTTTCTCAGAAAGTTACTCCATGCGGTAACATGCCAGCAAAAAGAAATCTGTTACGGTAAATGTGCTTGGTTTCTGGTCTCCTTTTATTTGTACTTAGGGTCCCGCACTATAGCTTCCTGATATGTTGGAAAGTTGAAAAGCATATCTACCCTCCCTCAGTGGTATTGCAGAGAAGTGGGACACATCCTGCCCAAATTAGGAGCATAAAAACTATACCATTTAACTGCATCTTACCAATATTATGTGCTTATGCTCCCTCACCTTGGAAGTGCAAGCTCTAATGCTGGCACAGCTGTGATGCAGATACCCAGCAAGGACTCATTTTTCATTCTTTTCCTCCAACATCTGATTTTCCTCTATTCACATACTTCACTGAATATGTAAGTCAGAAAACAACAAAAATCATTATAAGAAAACACTACCTTACTTTTGGCAACATGGGGAAAAAAATGGGTTATTCTTGTTTGGTTTTGGATTATTTGCTT
Organism: Lagopus leucura; assembly: GCF_019238085.1. NCBI lineage: Eukaryota > Metazoa > Chordata > Aves > Galliformes > Phasianidae > Lagopus > Lagopus leucura. The sequence goes on along the minus strand of NW_024962263.1, from coordinate 84,645,895 downwards.
GTTCTTCTTTGGTTTTGGACTGTCTTCCTTTAGATTGATAGTCATTATATAATTCTAGCCTGATAAAACATTTTAAATCATGCCTGCCTTTGTGTGTCAGGTGCGTTTCTGATTGTTCCTTTGTACTGGTAACCCGTGGGTCTGAGAATCTAAGGTAATTCCTCTCTTCTAATTCACAAAACGTAAAGCTAAAGAACCAGAGCTTTCCCTCACAAAGGATGAAGAATGTGTCTAATTATGATCCAAGCAGTAAATCTCTCCAATAAAGTAAAAGTGGAAGTGTAAAGAACAATTTCATTTTCCATAGAGCACTATATACACTACATAATACCAGGTTCTGGTACTTTCAAAGACATTGCTTTGGTCATTTAGTTTTTACTTTTTTTTTAATGATCTTTTTTTAGATTAGCAACACAGTTAATTTATTTGATTTACTTCATACTGGAGCTGCTAGCAGAAAAGAGGAAGTGCAGTGTGATAATGAGATTCCCCATGCAAAAAAAAAAAAAAAAAAAAAAAAAAAAAAAAAGTAATTTAACGTAAAAAAAACTAGTATTATGTAGTGTATTTAGTGCTTTT